>NW_012150396.1:5026201-5034033 GCF_000956105.1 Propithecus coquereli | reverse complement strand
TCTTGCTCAGGCTGGTCTCGAACTCCTGACCTTGAGCAATCCTCCAGCCTCGGCCTCGCAGAGTGCTAGGATTACAGGCGTGAGCCACCGCGCCCAGCCCCTGCTAAAAGATTTTTAAAATCCATCTGAAACCACTTCTCAGTCATCAGAGTTGAGCCTTGTTCTTTTTCTTAAGTTAGAGCTAATGTTTTAATGGAAACTGTACCCTTAGGTGACGTTAGGTTAGCCTGCCAGGGAGATTCAGGTCCCCTCCTTCTTGCGTCTTCTTTCATAGTCCATCCGTTCCCGTGGGACCTTCTTGATGTAAATGATACAGAACATCAGTTGAGTGAGGGGCACATCTTTTTTTCTGGTGTTTTCAGAGACGGTGTCTTGATTTGTCACCCAGGCTAGAGTGCCGTGGCATCATACTAGCTCACTGCAACCTCAAACTCCTAGGCTCAAGCGATCCTCCTGCCTCAGCCTCCCCAGTAGCTGGGACTAGAGGCATGCGCCACCACTCCCAGCTAATTTTTCTTAGTTTTTTTTATTTTTATTTTTTTGTGAGGAAGTGTCTTTCTAGTTTGCTCAGGCTGATCTTGAACTCCTGGACTCCAGCAATCCTCCCACCTCAGCCTCTCAAAGTGCTGGGATCACAGGCATGAGCCATTGAGCCTGGCTATAAGTCAAAATAAGCTTATCTGCAATAATAAAATAGTCAAAGAAAAGCTCTGAGGTGGACTGTGTCTAAAGCAACCCACTCCGCCCACGTGCTGACACTAGAGCTGTTCTGCCTATGAAGACAAGGAGAGTCACTAAATGGTGATGCCACAATTATTAGCTTTTTATTTGTGTAGACAGGGCCTCTTTCTGGTTGATATTTCTTCCGGCTTGGTAGAGTCAGCAATAGGATATTGATGCCTAAGAGTAATGTTTAAGGCAAAATCTTGGTGTTTTAGATGAATTCTTTCATTTAAATTCCTCCTGTGACCTGCTGTCTGACACATTTTACAATTCATGCATTTATCGTGCTTCGGTATTAGAACTTCTAGTTTGGGGCTAACAGAAATAGTTCAGCTAATGAAAATAACGATTTTTTCATGCTGTACTACATGGTCATTTAAAGCATTTCAATTAAACAAACTGTCTCATTAGAGCTCCTTGATAGTGTAGTTCAGTTAGCTTTGATACGGTCAGAAATCCCAAAGATGCTTTCGGGAAACACTCTAGCAGCTGAACTTGCTTAAGAAGGTTGCCATACACCAGGCACTTAAGAGCACTCAAACGACCTACTTTAAATACGTTTGAAGCCATTTTGTGGTGTGGACCGAGAACAAATTATCCTTATTTAATAAGTAGCTTCCAATTTGTGTTCCAAAAGGCATCCGAATTCTACCACTGAGATTTATTTTTAAAATTCCATTTTTTCTCCTATCATATCTCAAGATTTGAAAGTACACTTATTCATAAATTCTCATCCTGTTACTACTTTGTTTTTCACAGAACAATCTTATAATGAATAGTATAACTTAAAAACTCACTATTTTATATCATATTCCCTATCATTTTTTCCCAAAGGATTCTAGACTCACTTGAATATTTCTCTAAAAAACAAAAGATTGGAGGGAGGAGGGGACGGGTATATGCATACACAAAGAGTGCAATGTGCACTACCCAAAGGATGGACATATTTGAAACTCAGACTTGGGGTGGGGGGGGCAAGGGCAACATACGTAACCTAAACATCTATAAACAAAAAGATTAAGTACATAAATAAATGAAATTGGTGAAGTAGCATTGAAATACTCTGAAGATAAACTAAATACTGTTCCTTTAACTTGAATATTCAAATACTTCGGATAGGCTAAAAGTTTAAACGGGTATGAAATTCTGTTACTGTGCTTGAAAATAAATGAAAAAAAATTTTTTTTCATGTTTCTAACACAAGTAAGAAGTGAGACTCGAACTTTGTTTGTTTGTTTAGAGACAGGGTCTTTCTCTGTCACCAGGCTGGAGTTCAGTGGCATGATCGTAGCTCACTGCAGCCTCAAACTCCTGGGCTCAAGCGATCCTCCTGCCTCAGCCTCCTGAGTAGCTGGGACTACAGGCTGCGCCACCGTGCCCGGCTAATTTGTTCTTATTTTTTTATAGAGACGAGGTCTTCCATGTTGTTCAGGCTGGTCTCAAACTTCTGAGCTCGAGTGATCCTCCAGCCTCGGCCTCCCAAAGTGCTAGGATTACAGGTGTGAGCCATCCATCGTGCCTGGCTGGGAATTTTTTTATGTCACCAAAACAAAGAGCTCTTGAATTTAAATAGCTGTTAATTTAAATATCAGACAAACCAGTTGTTGAACAGGATAACAAATAGCACACTGATCAACTGAGCGGATAGCAACTAATTCTTTCGGCATTGTGTCCTATAGCAATAGAAGTATAGATTTTGAGATCTCAACTTAAATCCAATTTAACTTGTAAAAATGATATAGTTTTATGCATTCAAGCCTGCTAATAACACCACTGTCTTTTGCTTTGGGAAGACCATTGCTTTATTAGTCAGGGTAAGCGATTCTAGCTGCTGTAACAGATCCCAAGAGCTTACCACGGTAAAAATTTATCTCTCTCAATGTCCAGTGTTGGTCATTCCATCTTGTGACTTCAAAATAACTGGAGTCTCAGAGTCCTCTCTTGGATCACATAGCTAGAGGATGACATCAGAGAGAGCATGAAGAATACTGCAGGAGTCTTTGGGGTTTTTTGGGAGGTGGGGTGGGAATTGGACTCAGAAATAATGTATGTCGCTTCTACCCACATTCCAGGGCCTAGAACTCATGACATGATCACAATTAAGTATAGCAGAGGCTGGGAAACGTTGGCTGTCTGCCCTCGAGATAAGAAAATGGATTTTGGTGGACACACAGCAATCTTGCCACAAAAATCTCTATGGCCTCAGCAGGGACTTGCTAAAAAGAATAAAATCTCACAGTTGCTCTTATAACGGGAGAGATTACCATCTCATAACAAATATAAAGTCTATTTAGTGACACATTACTTTTCTAACTAAAAGGCATGAAGTAATCAGTAACCATCTACGTAACGTGACGTTTAATCATGTGTTTCTCTGGTGTCTCATGGACTCGGTTTTTCCCATCCGATTCTCTGAATCTCTGAGTTCTGAAATTCTTCTCTTTTCCACTCGCCTGGCTATCAAAAATGGCAGACGCGGGAACTTTAACTTAACTTTAATCCTGAAAGCTGGAGTGAATATAATTAAACATAACCCAAATGTGTTTTTTTCTTCCCAGCCTATGAGACCCAACCAGTGCTTTTAAAAGTATACTTCATGACCCAATTTGAAGCTGAAGCTTTTGTGTTTTGTCGTGTTTGGTTTTTTAGCTATGTATTTTTGAACACAGCTCAATAGATCAGCCAAATAGTCTCTGAACAGGTTTTCATTCAGCTTAAGTTCCGGACAGAGGTCTGATTTCATGAGCCCTTGTCCATTACCAAGCTTTCCAAAATTTCTCTAAGGACCTCTGATGCAAAAGGAAACCCACCCATTGTAAAACTAGTCTCCAAAACAGCAATTAAGGAGAAAATTGAGGAAAGTATTCAGAAAACTCAAGCAAAACCTCACAGCTTGACTTGTATCTTCTTTTAAATATCACAACCCCAGAGCGAAACAGCAAATCTTTGATAGGATTGAGGAACTGATAGGATTGAACCCCTGCAGGGACTGTCGTGGAAAGAGAGATGGACGGACTGAGAGAGGCCGGTTGCTCCATCTTAGCACAGTCCTGGGAGGCAGGCGGGTGGGGAACCTGCGGCCTCGGGGCCACGTGTGGCCTTGGAGATCCCCGAGTGCGGCCTTTTCACCGAATTGGACCGCAGAGAAGCCTTCCTGGGAGATTCCTCTGAGACCTGTTTCGGGTGTCCTCGTGGATTGATATCCTGCCTGCCTTTCACAAACCAAGTGAAAGATACTTAACTCACTGCCCTCAGTTTTCTCTTCTGCAAAATGGGAGTCAAAAATACCTACCTCCTGGGTTTGGAGGAAGGTTAAGCAAGTTAAATGTTTAAGGTCACTTAGCAGAGGGCTTTACAAATAAAAAGACTCAAGCAGCTATTGTTATTTTAAAAAAGAAAATATAGGCCTGGCAGGTGGCTCATGCCTGTAATTTCCTCTATTCCTGTAGCTGGACACAAGTAATTTTTAAAAATAAAATGTGATTTTATTGCAGCTATAATTAGAAAACATTTACTTGAAAGTTCTTTTTCGAAAATGGAGAGGAATAAGTCATCCCTCCTATGACTTTCTGAAACCTTGAGGGCCACGAGATCAACCCTTGCTCTCCTTCATAAGTCTTACTTTTCAATCCTGTAACTGTCTTTTTTGCAAATTTAAGAGACTACTTTTAACACTGAGGAGGGGCGTTGTTAATCAAAAAGGCAACATAAGAGAAAAAATAAAGCCAAGATAAACTATTAAGCTAAGCACATTAGTCGTGTTTATCCTGTACTGAAGATCCTAGAAAAAGAGATAAAAGAGATATTTCTTTAATTTTTAAATTCATTTTTAAGGAGGAAGAAAAATCCATCTTAGCTACCCCAGCTATTCTCAGAAGTAGCTCGGTAATGGAAAGGAATCCTGCCTGAACTAACAAGCAACGTAAATTCAAGCCTCCGTAATGTCGTCAGCTTGCTGTGTGAGCATGAGCAAGTCACTCGACCTCTCTAGACTTTCATTTCTTAGTGTCGGTTCGCTGGAATTCAAGAGAAAGATTGGATTCGACAAAGAGCAACAGAGAAAAAGGGATAGGGTAGAGAAGGCATGTTAAGAAGGAACCCGTACAGTTTTAATAAATGTCAAAAGAAAAAGAAAAGAAAAGAAAAGAAAAAAGTCTGTAAAATACGATAATTTTTTGAAAACAAATAAGTGAATATCCGTTGTATTTTTTAATTTCATAATCAAACTCGTTTCCATTTTCAAGTCTCTATTAACGAATGAAGAAAATGCTAAAGATCCAGTTAGTTCCATGGAGCTTGACATTATTGATGGCCTGAACAGAGGCTTATTTCTTCAGAAACCAACCAACTTCTTGCACTACCAAAGTCTGAACCCTAACTGGGTAGTCACCTCGAAAGTGGTAACTTGGTAACAGGCAGCACAGAGCAGGAGAGGATGAGATCATCACCTCTAGTGAAAAGCAACTCAAACATACTTGAGTGACAGACAGCAGCTGCAAACCGTGTCTCTTTTACTTGGAAAAACAGCATATCTCCATACTTTGGCCAACCTTGGTAATGGCCTCCGGTTTCAAGTGGGAAAAAACTCAGATCTCAGTGGCTCTCCAATCTGGTCTGTTTTGGGCTCTCCCAGATGTTTTTAGCTGGTGGTACACACATGCCTTCAAGAGTTTGTCATTCACAGAATCTTGGAAAGCGGGTAGGAACGTTCCTGCCCCCCTCCCCGGCGGGAACAGCTGTGCAATAGCAAATCCGCCAGGGGCTCAGCTGCTTCCTGTCCCAGACCTCCTGTGTGGTTGCCCTGTCCTCCCCAGCAAATGTGAAGCTTCACTCTTCTCTTTGTTCCCCTTGGCTGTCTATGGCAAGGGGATGGATCTCAGAGTTGTGTGGTCCAGTAGGGCTATTGTGGGCTAATAACATCCATTGTGCTTGGCAACTCACATTTGTGCGGTACCACAATAAAGTTCCTGAGTAGAATTCGCTTGTCTGCGCTAAAAGCATGAGTAGACGATTGACAAGGAGCCAAAGCCTTAAATGAAGTAAGAGAGCGGGGTGTGTGGCAGATGGGATGGAGCGGGAGGAATGCAGTGCCTAAATGAATGACTCACCTTCATTGTCGAAGGATGACCTTAAGAAGGTTTTAAGCCAGAAACCAACAATGAATGTCCTATAGTTGCTCTTCATTCCCAAGCAAAATAAATCTTTTCTGCTGCCTTTTTTTTTAAACCAGTGATTAACAAAAACTGTACATTAAAAAAAGCAAAAAATTCTTACTCTAAAGTTTGTCTTGTGAAAAGAAATCACTTATATTAACTAGATTTAACTTCCTAGGGTGGAGACATGTAGCTGGGCTAACAACAGTGCGTCCAGCATATTGACCCAGGGCCAGTGGCGGGTCTCTGTGTAGAAACGATTTCAGTAGATGCGGCTCTTGGCCTTCAGGAGCATAAAATCTGTGTTTGCTGTATACACTAATATTGGCAAAGCTTTCCTGTTTCTCTTTGCATTTGGAAAATTTGGGTTGAATTTTATTAGACAGCCTGGTCTCTTTTAATGTATTTAATTTTTACTTAATGTTGGAAAAAGTTGATTGATTCATCAGAATGCTTGAATAATAGGTTGAATAGCTAGTAAAAATTTTAATCCTTAAGATTCACTTAGCCAGAAAATATTTTTTGCCTCAATCTTTGTTAATAGAATCATTAAAAAATATACTGGTTGGCGTTGGTTTGTTTTATTACGAAGGGAAGTATAATGCACTGAATCTAATTTCATCCTGTTTTTCGGTGTGTTACTACCCTATTAAAGATCTTGTCTGGTACCAGGGACCAGGCTTCTGGACATGTTTGGACATTGTACAGTTGTGAATTGAAGACTGGGATGAACATACATTGACCTTGGAACTTGCCTTTGTAGCTATTTCTTTTTATTAAATGACTGATACTGCATTCTTTTCTTACGATTTCCCTCTTTTTCCTGAAAGCCAAATGTGGAAGCTAATTCCAGTTAATTTATGGTTTATTTAATTGAGTTCCACTTATGTGAGATTTTACTGTAATATGGACAACTCTAGTATAAATTATGAGATTTATCCGGGGCAAAGTCAGCACTTACAGGCCAAAAAAAAATCTAATGGCTTTAAAACTTGAAAGATGAGTCTTCTTAGAACTTATTTTGGGCCTGTTTCTGGTGAAACCTCATTCCAAGCATCTCTTTTTAGCTCTAAAAACTCCGGCTCTGATTATGTCTGCTTTGGGGACACCCTGGTGGCTTCCTTCTGTTGCTCAGAAGTGTCGAAAGAATGTGGAACATCCTGATGAGCTCAGTCTCTCTTGTCCATCTCTGGGTCAATCCTCCCTCTCTGAAGAGTCCTTCTGATCCTTCTGCCTGCTGCCAGAGTTGGTGGGGTTGGTTTTGGAGCAGGAATTAAAATTTTGCCTCATTTTAAATCATGTGCTCAATTGCTTTCTTTCTCTCAGATAGTGAAAACCTGGCCAAGAATAGCTTAATGCACAAGGAAAAACAATTTAGAGAAATTATCCAGCTGGTAAATAACAGCTTCATGTATACGAAGTAGCTAATTCTATACATTAGGTGCTCTTTCAATAAAACCAAGAGAAAGAAAAGATCCCAGAAATTTCTTTGTCATGCTTAGAAGGCTTCCCTCCTTGCCACCCCCACTAACTCCTTGGTTTTTCAGAAGAGTATTTGTTCTCTCTTATAATCCAGAAATGTATGTGCCTAATTGAAATAAGATGTACTCCTTAAATGATGAAAATAAAAAGTGATCAAAATAGATTTTTGTTATCCTTTGGGCATTGGGAGTTTAAATGCAAACTGCATGGCTTGCAGTGTGGGGAATTAATTATTGGTAATTGAAGTTGTAAGCTTAATTCCCTGCTTGCTTCAGTGAAAATGAATCCTTTTATTTAATATTGAAATAAGCACCACTAACCTCACGATCTAGGACAGCGCATGCATTCAGCTATTGAGCAACAGTGAATGTTGAAAAAGCTTTATCTTTTAAACCCTGAATTGTGATTAAAACAAAATAAAACAAAACAAACATGGCGAAGGTGGGTAAATGCATTAGCAATTAATATAATAGA
>NW_012150396.1:5024399-5025276 GCF_000956105.1 Propithecus coquereli | reverse complement strand
GCGCAAACATTACACCTGAGACTGGGGCGAAGACCCCTCTTTTATCACTATGTTCTTACCACGGTAGGTCAGGTTGGGATTACTTGCTCCGCGCTGCCCCTTGTGCCCGAGTACAAGTTCCAAGAAGGCAGGGACAGTGTCTTCCCTGTTCAAAGGCAGAGCTCCAGCCAGTCCAGAGCCTTGCACAGACTGGGCACCAAGAAACATGTCCGAGTGAATGAAGGAAGGGTGAATGGCTGTTAATTAAGGCCAGGCTGAGAGACCCTTGGCGAAATTCCTATTTCATAGTCCTTAAGTATCCAGAACTTTTGTATAATTTATCATTTCTTTTTCTCATTTTTTAAATGGGAAAAGAACGGGATTAATATTTTTCTGTTTATCATACTTCATAGAAAGTCCTCAGGGCACCTTTCCCAGAAGACGATTTATCCATATTTCAGTAAGTAACGCATGTAGTTGTGTAATAAGTTACAAAAGAAAAAATCTCTTATCAGAAATGAAGCTTGCTTGTTGTTTAATGTGTTTACTGGAGAAAACCTCGACATTGAACTTCGCTCAAATAAGATAGTACAGTTTGAATCTGCTCTCAGTGGAACCTACCATTTCTGACCCAGGAGAAGGATTCGTAATAAAATGCCTTCTGTTCTTTAACTGACCAGCCTCTGTCCACAAAGTGTGGTCACGGATTGTGAAAAATCCCTCTGGGTCAGCTCCAAGGACCAAAATGTGGTTGCTCAGACTGTTCAGTCTTTCAAAACTATTTTTCTCAAAAGTGTAGGGCTTAGAGATTCCTTTGTTCCTTCTCCACGCCCACAGGAAGGAAGGAAGGAAGGAAGGAGGAAGGGAGGGAGGAAGGAAGGAGAAGGAAGGAGGAAGG
>NW_012150396.1:5013834-5014374 GCF_000956105.1 Propithecus coquereli | reverse complement strand
TCTAATTTGTCTCAAATTCCTATTTCTAAAATTTAGAATGGTTAAAATGCTCTGATATTTTAACTCTTCGTAGCAAAAATTATCTCTATATTACAGCTCAAGCTGGCCAAGCAATTAAAGGTGCAGCCACACATTCAGCGACTCAACAGCAGTTAGGAGAAAACCCAGAGCCACAGAGTGTGACGTGAGGGATCGGTCTCTACCAGGACCTCTCCAAGGTCTAGAAAAGCTTGTGCTATTCCTGCTACCTTTCTTAAGGTTCCCAATATAAATTTAAAAATGAAGACATGCGAGAACAAGGTCACCAAAATCATGACATTTTAAATGTTTTCATTAAACCAATTACCCTTTCAATACACAAAATTTACTGAAAGTAATACATAGACATGCGCTGTATAATGACATTTCCGTCAACAACAGACCACGTACATGACCGGTGGTCTCGAAAGATTATAACAGAGCTGAGAAATTCCTATTGCTTAATGACATGGTAACCATCCCAACCATCGTAGCACAATGCATGACTCGTGTCAGTGGCGA
>NW_012150396.1:5011819-5013784 GCF_000956105.1 Propithecus coquereli | reverse complement strand
AGTTTTTGAGGCTGCAACTCTCTTCTCCTTGTCCGTTAATTTTGTTTTTGGTATCCTTTGCTGAACAAAAAGTCTTAACATTAATGTAGTTAACTCATTAGTTTTTCGTTTACTGCTTGTGCTTTCAGGGTTTAATAAACTTCACAAAGATATTCCTTATTTTCTTCTACTTTTCCTGTCTCATTGAGGTCTTAACTCATTTGTAGTCCACCTTCGTGTAATGTAAGGGAAAAGTCCAGATTTTTCTCCAGATGATAAGCCAGTTTTCCCGATACTATGTACTAAACAAGGCATCCTTCTCTGCATTTATTGTATGTCAAATTCCCATACACACAGATCTATTTCTGAACTCCCCATTCTGCTCCATTTGTCTGTTCCTATACCAGAACCATACTGTTTTCAGCTTTGTAATATTTCATAACTAGTAGGTTGAATCACTCCTCATTCATATGCTGATATGAATGTATCAGCTAAAAAATTCCAATAAAAGAATTTCTGTACTTTCCCTTTGCTTTCTCTTATCAGCTATAGAGTTTGACCTTCTAAGTAACATTAGTAAGTACTACCACTAGAACTCCTTTGATTGCCTTTTCTTCTTCTTTTTTGTTTTGTGCCTTTTCTCTTTTAGAGTTGTGACAGAGTAAAAACCGGTCTGTTCTTATCTGATAAAACACGGATGATGAGAAAACCTCTGCTGAGCAGCTGCTATTGTAACTGTCGTATCGGTTAGAGTTCTTTGGCTTCCAGCGACAAAAATCAGTTGAAGAAAAAACTAAACATCCAGGACTCAACCAGGACAGCTCTGGAGATAAAAGAAGGAGTAGCTAGTCTTTCCAAGGGGAATGGATCACTCCACTGTTGAGTCAGTTCTTGGGAGACAGCAGGATCTAGACCCAAGCAGGTTCTCCTGGCAGGGGCGCCAGGATCAGTCTCTCACCTGGCGCCATCTTGCTTCCCTAAATTCAGTTACGTTGGATTATATTGTCTATTCTCTGAGCAACCCCTGCGTCCTTCTGCTTCCTGTTTTCTTTGTTACCCAAAGTTGGTTTCTGTTGCCTGCAACTAAGGAACCATGATACAATTTTTTGGTCTGTTTCAGTTAGTTAGTTAGTTTAGGTAGTTAGACCTCTGGACACTTCCCTGTTATGCATTTTGTGACAAAATTGCTTGTTGTGGTTTACTTTCAGCTGAATCTTTATGGTAGGTACAAAATTAGAATTTTTTTCCCCTCTGCAGTTAGTAGAGTGCAGGGGTTAAGGCTGGAAATTAGGGCAGGGTAAAGGGCATGAAACACACATAGAACGGGCAGAGAGAACAATAAGAGGAAAGAAAGGAAGGGGACAGAACTTGAATGCGATGCCGGTGTGGGTGAGTCTGTCACGGATGTCGAGGGCCCCACCCTTAGGGAGTCTAGATCAGGTAGAAGCAACATTGAGAGCTGGTGCAACACTGAAAAATGGATGTTGAGGGTGAGGAAAGGGCGGGAATTGTAGTGGATGGCCAAGGCTGTAGGATATTTAAATCCTTTGAGCAGGAGCACGATACATGAAGGTCTAGAGACAGCAGGTCTCCCAGCACACGTGGCCGTCCAGATTCTGAGGGAGTGGAGCTGGGGCCTTGGACGGTTACAAGAACAGTTTTGCTTTTTCTGAAGGTGAATATATTATTGCTTATGTGATTCCTATTTGGGGGTTGAAGTTAGGTAACCTAAAAGTGGTGGAGCAGGGCATAAAAGAGGGGAGAATCATCAGTTCTTAGGGATCAAAGATCATTGTTTGACTTCTACATTCCCAGCCCCTGGCACTGCCCTGACACAAAAAGAACGCTCAAATGTTTATGAGTAAATAGGGAACTGGATAAATGAATAAAAGAAGTAGCAGAAAGTCTTAGTCTGCGAGCTATTTTTAAGATTTCAGGCCAGGCGCGGTGGCTCACGCCTGTAATCCTAGCACTCTGGGAGGCCGA
>NW_012150396.1:5008360-5011594 GCF_000956105.1 Propithecus coquereli | reverse complement strand
AAAAAAAAAAAAAAAAAAAAAAAAAAGATTTCAGAGCTGCTACAAATTTGCAGCTGTAGGACTGACCGTGGAGGGAAGAATGTCACATAGTTCAGTTTAACTGCAATGTTTGTTAGATACACGCTCGGTCCTCTGCACCTGCACTTGGGGAAAACACAAAGATAAGGCACAGTCCCTCCTCTGACATAACTCACAGACCCATACGTGACTAGGGAGAAATAGACGCATTCACAGCAATACTACGAGACTGAAGATACTACTTGGTAAGAAAGAGGGAAAACAAGTAGGAGAGAAAGAATTTGAAGAACTCATGTCTCACCGAGTGGGAGAAGGTTAAAATAGCCAACATTGAGCACATAGCATTTGAGATACGCCTTGAGGCACTCATAGAATTTCCAAAGACACAAGCATATCAAGAAGAAGAAACGGCAAGCACAAAAGCACGGAGATGGGAAAGTGTAGGATATGGGGAGGGAGGGCAGGCTGTGATCATAGCAGGAAGACCCTGAACGCCAGGCTGAGGAATCTGTATTTAACCAAAGCCGCTAGAAGTCGCTTAGAGTTTCTGAATGAAAGAGTTACATGGTTAAAAGCAGGGTTTTAAAGGAAATTAGTTTGTCAGAGTTTTGCAGGAACTTGCTGCTCCAAGAGTGGTCAAGAACCACCAGGATGGGCTTCACCTGGGAGCCTATTAGAAATGCAGGATCTCGGGCGTCATCCCAGACCCCCTAAATCCAACCTGCAGAGTAGCAAGGGCCCCCAAGAGATTTGTTTGCACATAAAAATTTGAGAAGCGCTGACACAGAATGCGAAAGAGGAGGAAGATTTGAGCGAAGCAGACCAGTTAGAGGACTCGGCCGGAGACAGATGCACAAAGGTAGACGCGTCAAAGCCAACGAGGGAGGCCAGAAAGACAGAAGTTGAAAGTGACGCAGGGCTTTGGGCTGGCTAGTGATGGCGTATCTCTGCCTCACTCGTTTTCCTAACAGATCAATCCTCTTCCCTTATTCATTGAAGTCTCTGTTTTCTTTTAATGCACTTCTTTCTACTTGCTTCCCCTGTTCACTAGCAAGCACTGCTTCTTTCTGATGGCGCTCACAGGTCATGGAGCCACTGAGGACGTGCATGAGCCTCGTGCCTTTGGGATGCAGACGGCAGCCACTGTCGTGCCCTGCGCCGGAGGAAAGACATCGCATAAAGCGATGACAAGGGAGAAGAAAGAAACGTGAAAACATCTTCTCTTGTATTTCGGGGCTTTCCTCCCTTCCGAGTTTCGTATGAATCAAACAGGTGTGCGTTCAAAGCCTGCAAGTGTCTCTTCATCCGCTGTTCATCCTGGGCTCCCAGAAAATTCAGACCTCTCAGAAAGGAAGCAAAGTAAACAGCTGAGCGCTGTGACTCATTTACACTTCAAACATACTTCAGATCGCTTATTCCTCAATTAATCAGAAAGCTGGTGTATCCCTAAAGTAGTATAAAGTGACACGCTGTGCGAAATCAATTTTTCTTTCCAAAATCATTAAATCCAGCAGCCTGTGACTACATCCCTGCTAATTCTGGTACCAACCCTTTCATCCTCCATTAACTTTGGCACGCCTAACAGGCTGTCAAGAATAATTTCCCAGGACGTAAATAATTCAGAAATTAAAAATTAATAAATAATAACGGAGAACTACTGGGAAATAGGCTGGGTCAATTAGTGCGCTCTGCATTCTGTTTCTTCGCAGCGGGTGGGGCTGGGGGCCCAGCCACATCCGTTACTCGAATCTTCCCTTCGATTCTGAGGTCTGATTTACGGCTCTTCATTACTGGAACCAGTCAGACGCAATTACCTCCATTGCTATCTCGGCTCCTAACTTCAAAGAAACCAACATTTTCTTGTCTGCTTTTTTTCTCCTCGCAGCAGGCTCAGCTTGACATCCCTGGAATTTCTTCCACGCAGACTAATTAATAAGTCTCCGACTTATCATATTCCCTTCTCTTTCTTTGATGTGCTACCTTAGTCAATCATCCCATTTAATTAGAATTTCAATGATAACTTTACTTATCTTGTGGCTAGATGTAAATTAAAATAACAGGATTTTAATTCTCTTTCGTATGGGGTTATGGCATTCCGGAATCAAAAGTTTCAACGCAAACATGATATTATGTACTTTTTACTTTTTGTGTGGGGGTAGGGGAGCAGTTTGCAAAATTGTTTTCCTCTTGCTACAGCAGAGTATTACTGCCGAGCATGCAATAGTGGGAAATGCACCGGAGTTTTCTACAGCATCGTTTCACCAAGCTTTTCACAGGGAAACCATTGTTGTGATTTGCATAAATAATTGGAACGAGACACAAACCCTTTTAACTTTTTGCTCTTTTCTGTCAATTCATGATGTTTCCCATTTTGACAAATTCTGTAGTGGTTTCTTTGGACTTCCCCAAAATGCCACAAGGAAATGAAAAGCTTCTCCCAAGAACACAGCAAACATTAGCATAGTACGAGAGGTGACACTGATGTGCAAAGTTGGCTAATAAGGCACAGCAGAAGGCAGCATGTCATCTCTACAAAACAACACTGAGACCAGTGTTTACTGAGCACGCCCTGCGTGTCATCCTCAGTCTGTGCGTTAGCTGTTAATTCTCCCAGCACACCCGTAAACAGGGTTATCACCCCATATTACAGACAAAGAGACAATCTTAATGAGGCTGGCTTGCTTTCTGAAAGTCACAAAGGTAGCGCGTGAGGAGGAACAAATCGGAAGAGTTCATGAGAAAAACAGAGTTTAAACCTTTGAGCATAGCATTCAAAGCTCTCCATGATCTGGTTTCAAACTGTCTGCCAAACTCACGCTCCTTCTACTCTATCTACTACATTAACTCACTGAAAATCAGTCTTCAGGCCAGAGTTTAGTATATACCGTATTATATGTTATTGGTAATATACGCCTTATTAATAAATTTTTGATGGTTGCTTTTAATGTTTACAGACGTTGGCAGAAATTCGGTCATCATGGCTATAAATACTGGGTGTGATCGTATCTAAAATAGCAATGGTTATCTCAATCATCCAAGTATCATAAATACATTTTTTTTTTGAGATGGGGTCTTGCACTGTTGCCCAGGCTAGAGTGCAATGCTGTCATCATAGCTCAGGCCAACCTCAAACTCCTGGGCTCAAGCGATCCTCCTGCCTCAGCCTCCCAAGTAACTAGGACTACAGGCACACATCACCACACCTGGTTAAGTTTT
>NW_012150396.1:4997561-5006140 GCF_000956105.1 Propithecus coquereli | reverse complement strand
GCAGTGTACAGGAATGTCCTAGAATTCAGTCACTCACCACTTGCTCCCTGACTCACCCAGAGCAACTTCCAATCCTGCGAGTTCGATTCATAGTAAGTGCCCTACACAGGTGTACCATTTGTTATGTTTTACACAGTATTTTTGCTGCACTTTTTCTACGTTTAGATACACAAGTACTTACCACGTGTTATAGCTGCCTGCAGTATTTAGCACAGCAACACGCTGTGCAGCTCTGTAGCCTAGAAGCAACAGGCTGTCCCACAGAACCCAGGTGTGAGACAGGCTGGACACTCTAGGTTTGTGTGAGGACACTCGATGATGTTCGCACAACAACAAAATCAGCTCACAGTGCATTTCTCAGAAGCATATCCCAATCATTAAGTTACACACGACTGTAATCGGGCTATTCACAAATAATCTCAGGGTTAGTAAAATGCATTAATCCCTGATGAACTAAAAAGCCTGTGAGACCCAGTGATGGGACAAAATGCAAAAGTTCTATAATGAAAATATCTCCATCTCTTTACTGTATTTCAATGCCTGTAAATGAAGTCTCATCTAGAAATGATGTCAAAATTTTTTATTTGAAGCTCTGCTCCAGTCGAAGGCTCAGGTCTAATTGCTCCCTCTCACCATTCCTTGGCAGACTCCAAACTCTACTCATTCATTCCTTTGAAAAATATTTCTGAGCGCTCACTGTGTGACCAGTACTGCTCTGGGCATTGAAAATATATGTCAAAAGAAAAAAAAAAGCAAAACTCCCTAGACTCATGGAGTATGTGTTCACTGGAGACAGACAACATACAGTGAACATAATAAATAAATATATAGTCTGTTAGAAAATGGTAAATGTGAAAAAAATAGAACCTGGCAGGGGGAACTAGGAGTGCCAATGGAAGGCAGCACTTTAGATGAGATAATTAGAATAGACCTCACTGCAAAAGTGACTTTGAGCAAAGACATAAAGGAAGTGACAGCAAGCCATGCAGAAGGCTGGGGGCACCAGTATTTCAGGCAGAGGAACAGCCAGTGAAACACGGACACCACGATGCCTTTGCACACATTAGGAAAGGCGCCCCATCACCACCCCCAAATATTATTCACTACGTTAGTTTATCTAAATAGGAACTTGTAATTATCATCTTAATAGATATGAGGCAACTCAAACATTCAAGATCCATTCCTGACATGGTAAAAAATATTAAGAAACAGCAATCAATGGCTATTTTCTTAGACATGATTTATTAGGGAAACACTGGATGCACAAAATGCATTATATCCAGGTGTGTGAGGGTGCTTCCGGAAGAGATTAGCATGTGAATCAGCACGCTAAGTGAAGAAGATCACCTTCACCAATGCAGGTGGGCATCACCGGCCTGAATAGAAAAAAAAAAAAAAGGGAAAGAAGAGTGAATTTGCTCCTTGTTTGACCAGGGGCATCTGTCTTCTCCTGCCCTTGGACACCAGTGTTCTGGTTCTTGGAACTTCAGACTTAGACGAGGACTTACACAATTGGCTTAAGTTGTGGTTCTCCAGCTCAAGGATGGCAGATCGTGGGACCTCTGGGCTTCCATAATCACAGAGCCAGTTCCTATGGTAAATACATACATATCTATCCCACCAGTTCTGTTTCTCTGGCAAACCCTAACACACCCCCAGCTGTTCAAGTCATCCCTGATTGAGGCTGCAGTCATTATATAGTTAAAACAAACCATTCCCACTATGCCCTGTGGAAATTCCTGACCCATGGAATCCATGGGCATACTAAAATGGGTATCAACCTGTGCTCCCACCACCCCCAAAAGGGCCGTCTATTTGGGGGAAAAAGTGCATTTAGTTCCACCAACAAGAGAGGGCGCTCTTGAACTAAACCTGGTGAAGCGCCCAAACTCCTGCCTCCTTTGCAATTTCCGAAACTGGAAAATAAAACGTTTCAAAACAGACGGAAAATGACTACTTCTGGAGTACACCTAGAGTTAGAAAGGAAACAAGAAGAAAATGACAGACCTAAGATTATAAAAAGAAAATTAAAAATGAAAATCATATTTTTAAAAAACCTAACCTTTCATGAAAACTAACACACAACACCCCAACCTAACTTAAATAACCTTCAACAGTCATTCGGCAACATGAGAAAATACTGTGAATCAGAAAAATAACCCAGAACACAAACGGACAAGGAACAAAAAGATTAAGGCCGGCGCGGTGGCTCACGCCTGTAATCCTAGCACTTTGGGAGGCCGAGGCGGGAGGATTGTTTGAGCTCAGGAGTTCGAGACCAGCCTGAGCAAGAGCGAGACCCCCGTCTCTACTAAAAATAGAAAGAAATTAATCGGACAACTAAAAATATATACAAAAAACTAGCCGGGCATGGTGGCGCATGCCTGTAGTCCCAGCTACTCGGGAGGCTGAGGCAGAAGGATCGCTTGAGCCCAGGAGTTTGAGGTTGCTGTGAGCTAGGCTGACGCCACGGCACTCACTTTAGCCTGGACAAAGGAGTGAGACTTTGTCTCAAAAAAAAAGAAAAAAAAAAAAAAAGTTTGTCAAATCAGGAGACATTGAAGAAAAAAAATCACCTCAGGGGGAAGAAAAGGACTAAAATATAAGATGTCCAAAGGGGAAGAGATTTTACTTACAATATAATAACTGATATTGGGGAAAGGAATTAAAACAGCCAAGAAAATAAAAATAAAATCAAGAAAGCAGGAAGAAGGGGCAGACACAGAGGCAGATGCCGGTCCCTGAGGAAGAATGAAACAGTGGCGCGGATGCGCTGTGCAAATCTAGAATTGGAAATGAAGCGTGGGTCTCCGCATGCACTGGGCCTTCCAGGAACCCAGGCCAGTGCACAGGGAAGGGTCAACTCCGAGGCACGTCTCAGAAAGAGAAAATCCTCCGGGCATGAGGCAAAAGCGACATGAGAAAAGATACAAGTATACAGGTGACGATTGCAACGAAAACATCACTGGACACCGGAAGTCATTTAACAAGTTAGGAGTTTTGTTTTATCGTTTTTAAGAGCTGCTCCGGGTTCCCCGCGGCAAAAGGGCCGGAGAGCGCCCGCGGGTCTCGAACCGCCCTGACGGTGCAAAGAGGTTTACAAGACGCTGGCGAAGGAACCGCTGAGCTAAAGCCGGCCCGGCGGGGTGGCCCGGGTTACACTGTTTTGACTGGTGAGGAGGACGCGCGTCACGGGCTGTGAGTCAGAGCGCGAGGGGTGCAGAGTGACTCAGCGTCCCCGGCTGTCCCGGCGACCGCAGAGCGCCCGTCTGGGGACACGGCGGTGGCAAGGACGCGGCCGAGCTCTCCTGCAGCGGTGTCCCTGCTGCTTCTCGGCGGCCACGGGGTCCACAGAGGGCCGCCCCTGCAGCGCCCCCGGCAGCCACAGGGGGTCACTGTGATCAATCAGCTTTCAGAGGCGTGGAAGGTGCGAATTGCATTTCAGACCTTTCTCGTGTTGGAACCTCGCTGCTAGCCCAGATGAACCTCTCCATACTGCTGACAAGACTGATCAAGAAAAAATGCAGGCTGGGAGCGGTGGCTCACGCCTGTAATCCTAGCACTGGGAGGCCGAGGCGGGCGGATTGTTTGAGCTCAGGAGTTCGAGACCAGCCTGAGCAAGAGCGAGACCCCGTCTCTACTAAAAATAGAAAGAAATTAATCGGACAACTAAAAATATATACAAAAAACTAGCCGGGCATGGTGGCGCATGCCTGTAGTCCCAGCTACTCGGGAGGCTGAGGCAGAAGGATCGCTTGAGCCCAGGAGTTTGAGGTTGCTGTGAGCTAGGCTGACGCCACAGCACTCTAGCCCGGGCAACAGAGTGAGACTCTGTCTCAAAAAAAAAAGAAAAAGAAAAAGAAAAAATGCAAACACAAATTGAAAGAGAGGAAAAAAAATCACTTTATAAAACTGGGTTAAGTACAGTAAGGGAAAACTAAAGTACAGAGACCACTGTTCTTATCCACTGGGATGGAGGGGGCCATTTCTTATACCTTAAGCGAGGTAAACTATACTACAGGGTGTTAAGGGCTCCCATCTCCTACTGTACTCATCTGGGTAGCAAAGTCTCTCTTGAAATGCAGAGAACATATTCCAAGTAAATACATCCATTAGTTCGTTTATTCAAAAATCACATTTGGTGCTCTGTGCCAGCCTCCATCTCGATGCCTGGCACAGAGACGAAAAGGATTTCAGAGGACAAAAATCAAAGGACTGGAGAGGACGGAAGCAGCTAATGACAAGGTCAGGAGAGAAGCAGCTATTTGAGAGCGAGCAGAGGCCTTCCACCTGGTGTCGTGAAAAAGATGGCAGCCATGCGAGCCTTGATGGAATTAACAGGCCTCACGGTCCAAGACAGGCACCTACACGCCTTCAGTCACTCGCCTGCTTCCTCGGTTTGCTAGTTGGATTGGAAAACCTTGAAGGAAACTTGAGTGGATACTGGGATGCTCTGTGCACATCCTCTCTTCTGGGGCAATGCAGCCAGCTCACCACTGCCTTCCAAACTGGATACTGCCTTTAGCTTCAGGAAACTGCCTTAATTATGATCAGGGGGCAGCAGGCCGAGGACTGGCTGATAGGGGAGCACAAAGGCTGGGCCCTCTACCTTGTTTGGGACAACTATGAGGTGCCATCCTAGAGCTCCCTTTTGAAACACTGAGGCCTCAGTTGCAACAATGTGCTGAGTCACCTGATCCTGTCTTTCTCAACTCGATACAGGTGTATTTTCTAAGAGCGCTCCCCAGTACACCAACACTCCGCTTTCTCTCTCAGTGCCTTTCCAGGGAACCTAATCTCAGATAAAAATTGAAAGGACCTTTTTAGCATTCTCCCTTAGAGCCCAACCAAATTGTTCTTCACTTTTTTAGAGGTCACGAATCCCTTTGACAATACGATGAAAGCTAAGGACTCTTTTCTCAAAAAAAAATACACATAGACACTTAATGTAAAAGTTCACATACCGTTTTAGAGAGGTTGTCCACCCCTCACAACCCCGCCTCCTCTTTACCGCCCAGCCCGGATTTCACCACCCATGAAAAACCTCCAGCAGCTCTTTGCACATAATCACAAGATTAGCCACCATTTACTGAGCGCTTCCTCTCTAAGACCCTGTGCTAAGTGCTTTATCTTCACAGCGCCTTTGATCGTGACACAACACGGCAGGGTCGTTACTAACACCTTCCTTTCAGAGGTTTAACGGCTTGCCCCAAGTAACACAGCTAATAAGTAACAGATACTGGATTAAAACCCCAATGTGTCTGTAAAGCTTGCGCTTTGAATAAATGACCAAAAAAAGAAGATCTTTGAAGGTCACCTAATGGTTAGGTGTCAAGAGTTGGGATTTAAACTCAGGTCTAACCCCAGATCTGCTGCCCTTCACGTTTAACGTGTCGCGTCGCCCTTGAGAAGGAAAGAAATTGATTTTGTCCCATCTCTGCCCTTTGCGGTTCCTTTGTTATCTGCGTTTGTTTCTGCAACGATTACCAAAACATTTTTGTGCTGCCTTGATTTGGAGAACTAGAGCACATCTCCGCCCACGGAGGGGCGGCACCTTGCCGTACAACGCGGCGGCGCCGTGCGTGCCCACCCAAAGAGGGGCGGTGCGTTTAGACTGTCGTACAACATGGCGGCGCTCTCCGCTCGCCGCTGTTTCTGACGCAACTTCCTGTCCTGCGCAGTCATGTTTGACCTTTGAACTCGCAAGTGCTTTCTTTTTCCTCTTCCGGAATCGCTGTCTGCAGGTATGGGAGCTAGTTTTTTTTCCTCTTCTTTAGTCTGTTTACAATCGGCCGCCATCCGAGATGTTGCAGGAGCCGAGAGCTGTTAGAACAGTCCCCTGAGCTAGCGTAGGGGTAAGAGGAGCAAGAGGGAGGCTGGCGGTGAGCACGTTCCCTTCTTTTAGCTTCAGAAACTCCTCGATCCTGGCTGCTCCTCCGAAGCCGTAAGTATCGGAGCTCACCACCCCGGGCTTTGCCGCCTTCGGAATGCAGCGTTTGGAGACAGAAATGAGTTGTGGTTTGGCTGGTTGAGATTAGGAAATCGCCGAACATTTTCACCTTTTACGCCTACGTTTTATCGCCACGCCGGTGGATGTCCTAGGCTTCGGGAGTGCCGGCAGGTTCGGGTGGCGGTTTCACTGTTGGCTTCTGTTTCCAAGGCCCATAGCAAGGAAGAGAAAAACGCGTTTGGGGGAGTTTTCTTTCCATCTTGGTTTTGGAGGCGGCAGATGCGATAGTGGCTTCCTGGGTCAGTCGCACCGGCCTTAACGTGTCCGTTTTGACGTCTGATAGTTCTCAGTGTAATATTAGGAGCTCGTGACAACAATGCAGGCTGTTTCAGGTAACAAAATGCTGTTAGGAAACATTGTTATGAGATGAAGTGGTTACAAGGTTTAGAGTGAAAGATTAGATTGGTTCAGGTCTTGGTTGTGTTTTATGTTACTTTCGGTAGTTCACTTAAAAACGAAGTCGCTTCCCAGTAACGCAGTTGTAAAAAAAAAAAAAAAAAAAACGAAGTCGCTTATGTGCATCTCTCTATATAATCGGTTTGCTAAATAACATCGAGTATTGTTTCCAGTTGATAAGTGGGGGAAAAACTTTGTTTCGAAGACTTTGTTAATTCAAAGACTTTGTTTCAATAACAGAGTTAGTACTAAAAGGTACTTTCTTTGACTCACATGCTGCTTTGGGGCAAGAAAACTCTGATCCTCTACGTGCCAGGCACTGTGTTGGGTTGGAGAGCTTATGTCGTTTAATCCTAAGGACAGCTGCATAAACTAGTCAAAAAATCCCATTTTAAAGATAAGGAAGCTTTTGTGCTGTGTATTCCCAGTAACTGGCCTTCAGAGGATTCAACTTCAGAGCTCACTTCTTGTGTTTTCTTTAAAGCAGTGTTTATCCGAATTTCCTGGCGTTGGCACTTCATGTGGACGCCACCCCGGACAAAACCAGACTGAGTAAAGAATCTGGTAATTGATTTTAAGGCAGTGCCACACTTGGTTACCATCAGGAAAACTAACAATTCGTTGCCTTTTATTGTCAGGCACTTGTAAATACAAGTAGTTGTAAGATGTGGAATCCTTTAAGACACACCTTAATGTAAGGGGTGTTATATATAAAAATGTGTATGTGGATGATGTATGGATTCCATGATACTGTTTTATTTTGAGGTTTGGATTATTTTTACAATGGAAAAAATTGATGTTATTCCGTTCTTAATTTAGGCGCTCAGAATGGTCCAGCGTTTGACATACCGTCGTAGGCTTTCCTACAATACAGCCTCCAACAAAACTAGGCTGTAAGTATTTCTAGAATTTAAAATACATACTGACCTTTGTTCATTCACTCGTGCAAAATGCTGACCTGTTGCCTGTTATCTTACTTCCTAGGTCCCGAACCCCTGGTAATAGAATTGTTTACCTTTACACCAAGAAGGTTGGGAAAGCACCAAAATCTGCATGTGGCGTGTGCCCGGGCAGACTTCGAGGGGTGAGTGTGCCTTTTGCTGTGAGCAACGGAACAAAGCTTGCACTTTCGAGCATTAATCCCTTGATGCAGGAATGGTCACCACTAAGAGGGTTGAGAATCACTAAACATCCATGATCCAGATCTGCCGAGAACAGAGACCCCCCTTTTAAATCTGAGAAATGCAGTGGAATGCCTTTCACAGCCTAGTTTAACGTTTGCGCTCAGCCCCGATCAAAATCTACGAAATTCTGTTTGTTAAAGCATCACAAAATAAACTCTATGTTTTCCTTATGCAGGTTCGTGCTGTGAGACCCAAAGTTCTCATGAGGTTGTCTAAAACAAAAAAACACGTCAGCAGGGCCTATGGTGGTTCCATGTGTGCTAAGTGTGTTCGTGACAGGTAAGTAAAATGGTTAAGTGGGCTTTCTTAAGCAAATGAGTGTGTTTGTGTCTGTTTGGCTGCATACTAATCATTGTTAGAAGATTGGTGAAAAAATAACTCATTTTAAACCAAAGTTGCATGTTATAGAATTTTTCCTTCAAAAAAGTAATTGGTGCTGTGCAAATCAATAAATGATATCCAGATGAATACAGTCGGAATTCGGGGGCATCTTTATGGCTGGATGTAGAAATTATAAGGAACTTGGTTTTGTTGTGGGGGCAGGTTCTCAGCACGCCTCTTCTGTATTGTTTTTTACTGGAGGTTTTAGAAATGTTACAATGTTCTAAGGCAAAGGCAAATAATATCCTTATGTCCTGGACCCTAATGAAGAAATTAAAATAAAGCTATCATAAGTGGCAAAGTGGTTTGTGGGGATGATTTTATGGTTTATTGTGACTGAGAAGAAGAGGGCAGGTACTATTGGCATGAAATCGAAGAGTTATCCCACTTTAAATGTCAGTGCGGGGAGACCGTAGCCTGAAAGGGTCCATCTGTAATCTGTACTTAAGAATTTCATGGGCTCACGCCTGTAATCCCAGCTCTCTGGGAGGCCGAGGCAGGCGGATTGTTTGAGCTCAGGGGTTCGAGACCAGCCTGAGCAAGAGCGAGACCCCATCTCTACTAAAAATAGAAAGAAATTAATTGGAAAAACTAAAAATATATAGAAA
>NW_012150396.1:4992491-4993722 GCF_000956105.1 Propithecus coquereli | reverse complement strand
CTAATTTCTTTCTATTTTTAGTAGAAATGGGGTCTCGCTCTTGCTCAGGCTGGTCTCGAACTCCTGAGCTCAAATGATCCTCCCGCCCCGGCCTCCCAGAGTGCTAGGATTACAGGCGTGAGCCACCGCGCCCGGCCAATCCACTATTTTTAATTGGGTATTTTTAATTTTTCAGAAATAACTGAAGATCAAGTGGAAATTTATTTCACTAGTTTTAACAATAATGTTTCTTAAAAATAATATTGTCTCTTTATGGTCTACACTAATTCGGAACTATGCAGTGAAGCGACTCTCAGAAATGTAGTTCCAGTTTAGCTAAGCTGACACGATACAAACCCACCACGGCTGATACCTTCTCAACTTGGCATCCATGTGTACCTCTTAGAATCATATTTAACTTACTTTTCAAATGAGGATAATAGCATCATCACGCTTCCACCCTACGTAATGCGTAGATGAATAAGACTGGGGAGACTCTCACTAATGAACAGTAAGAGCAGCAAACCTCATCTGTACTTAGATACTACAATGTTTGTAAATATTTTTATGATTATGGTCTTCAAACCATTTCTCAGTATTTGACTCATTAACTAATTAAAAGTGCAGAACCAATTCATGGCATCCTGTAAAAAACCATGCGCTTAGTAACAAGAAAACAAAAAATATATAAACATCGGCTCAACAATGTGTCAGTATGTTCTGGATTTGTATCGTCAGCCACTCAACTCTTACTCCGAAGGGAAATTGACATTTGTAGAGTCTTAAAAGATTATACAAAAACGAGAAGCAAAACAGAAAACAAAAAGCCTCTTAGATCATCTGGTCCATGTCCAAAGACGAATTTTGTATCATATATTTTTACCTATTTGGATTGTAAATGTAGCCCAGGCCAGAGATGATGGTGGCTCAGACCAGGGTGACGGCAAGTGGAATAGGGAGAAGTAAATGGATTAGGGATATTTTGATAGTACAGCCAAAAAGAGCTGCTGATATTTGGGATGCAGAGGGTTAATAAGGAGAGAAATCAGGAAGACTTCAAGATTTTTGGCCTGAGTGATTTTATTACACCATTTACCACAAAGGGATGACAGAGGGAGGAGCAAAGTTGAAAGGAAAACGAGGATTATTCAGAATAGTATTTTGCTTATGCCAAGATATCAGCAGGAAGGCATCCCTGTGGATGTCCTGTGGGTATCTGCGACAGATCCGGGCTGGATTTTTTAAAAAATTG
>NW_012150396.1:4980858-4992441 GCF_000956105.1 Propithecus coquereli | reverse complement strand
TATAGAACATCTTTGTAGACAATTTGGAAAGTATGGAAAAATAGAATGAAGAAAAGAATCTTGTTTAATTTCACTATTCAGATAGTTGGATGTTTTTCCTCCCATTTCGCTTTATAGGCATAAGGTAGACATTTTAAGTCAAAATTGGAAGCATAGCGTATATATAAATTTTTAATTCTCTTTCCCTACATAGCCCCTGTGATTATGTTTCTTTTGAAAGATTGCTTTAGTGGCTGCATGTGGCACAAATTAAATACTCCCTTTCTTTTGAACATTTGGGCTATTTCCAGTTTTTCTCTACTTTAAAACTCATGAGCATTCTTACATATCTGATTATTTCATTTATGCTGATTGTTTTTTAAAGTTCACAAGCTGTGTTAAAGCACAATACTTAGAAAATCGAAGAGCACTGATTGGTGTGGATATCGTACCAACTCTGTCCAAGTGACCACAATGGATTCTTTAACTCTTCGGGGTTTTGGTTTTGTAAAAAACATAAAAGCTTTTATTGAATCCAGTTCTGTGTGTATGATAAAGTATTCTTTGACAGGTTCCTAAAAGACATGCGAATGCAGTCAGTGGTTTTCTTCTTAAAGTCTAGTATTTCTCCTTCCATCGAATTGCTTATACTAATAAATTCTATTAGAAGGCTGAGGGGGTCTTTTACCCTTAAAAGTAGAAAATCACCATATGTTTAAATAAGCAAATCAAGGTTGTTTTCAGCAGCCTCGTAGAATGTTTTCCCTAATGATAAAGAACTTGGATTCCCAGGATTTTGATAGTGAGGGTTGTGTCCAACATTAACTGCAAACTATGCATCTTCCCAAACCAACTAGAATCACACACAATCCTTGTGGAGGAAGATTGCGAAGCAGTTCTGAATATGAAGATTTCTCTCTAAGGTACATTACTTATTGCTGGTAATAATTATCCTATAACTTTTGCATATTACAGGCAGAGCCGTGATGTGCTAAAGCTACCTCATCCCAGCTTGTGAGAGCCAATTGTGTACATACCTTTCCAGCTTTGCATTCAGCAGGTCTGGCTGGTGCCTTGAAATTGCTATGGCGACAGCATTTACACCTGGGAAATTGGCAAATGCTACGAATTCTTCTTCCCCCCAAGGAGTTGGAGGTTAACTATTACCAGCATGCCACTGGATAGGACTCAAGTTACTGTCTATTATCACAACTTAACATAGGATACTGTTGGTACCAGGAGCTCTGATACATACCTGGTACATGTTTGATAATGATTTGCACTTAAAAATTTTGTCAATACTTTGATTCTGTAAATATTCTGGGGTTTGATTTCATAAAATCTAAAATAAACCTTTTATTGCATCTGTGTGTGATCAGTTCTCCGTGTGAATGTAGGGTATGGGAAACGATTAAAAAATTTTCAAAGACATAGAAACCAACATGCACATGCCTGCAGTCAAGAAACAGCTTGTATAAAAAACGAAATGAAGGCAAGCCCAACAGCGTACACCTATAGTCCCAGCTACTCAGGAGGCTGAGGCAGGGAGATCGCCTGAGCCCAGGAGTTCGAGGCCTGCCTAGGCAAGATGGTGATACTCTACCTCTTAATGCAAAATGAATAAAATGAATTCATGCAATCCAATTCACTCTCAATATTTAGAGCTCTATAAATCTGAAATGTGGATCAAATTGCTAATCACTAAGAAGCAACATCCCTTTCAGCACAGAGCTTTTAGCACACCTACATGGCCCCAGGGCCAGATCTATGCCTCTTTTCCATCCTAAGGGAGACCAGTGAAAGAAAAGCTTTCTTAAACTGTTGATTTTAGTTAGGAGCAAAGAAACTCTCCTCTGCATTAGGGGATATTTATATTCCTGGGATCCCCTGGATAATTAAGGCACCAACCTATTAAGGAGGAAAAGGATCGAATTTATTGATTGAATTCCCCTGATATTCATTCAGCCTCTGTATCCCTTGGCCCACGCAAATAGCCTGAAGGCTTTGCCTTCTTAACTCTCCCTCTAAGGTTGGAAATAAGCTTACAGCTTGACATGCCTAAAGAACAAACGGTCTTGGAGAAAATTCAAATGTTTCTTGCATCGTAGTGTAAGTCGTGTGAAGACGGTGCAGGCCATGTGGTCTGTGTCACAACTACTCAACTTGGCCCTGCAGACAGTACACAAATGAACGGGCATGGCTGTGCTCCAATAAAGCTTTATTTACAACTGGTGTCCGGTCAGATGTGGCCCACGGGTCATAATTTGTGGAGCCTGCTCTAGACGATCCTGCTTCCAGCCACAGCTGCCGTCCGGCTGCATCTGCAGCCACCTGAGAGACCTTGAGCAAGACCAGAAGAAACTGCCGTGTGATGACTCATCAGCCCAGTGCATGGTGGGAAAAATAAAATGGTTGCTTTTTTGATCCCACTAAAATTCGAGGTGGTTTGTTATTACATAGCAGCACACCATCGAAACAGTGGGCAGTGCAATGACCTTTAGATATTTCTTTTTGCTTGCAGAACTCTTTTTGTTTTTTTTTTTTTGAGACGGAGTCTCACTGTGTTGCCCGGGCTAGAGTGCCGTGGCGTCAGCCTCGCTCACAGCAACCTCACACTCCTGGGTTCAAGTGATCCTCCTGCCTCAGCCTCCCGAGTAGCTGGGACTACAGGTGCATGGCACCACACCTGGCTAATATTTCAATTTTTAGTTGTTTGGCTAATTTCTTTCTATTTTTAGTAGAGACGGGGTCTCACTCTTGCTCAGGCTGGTCTCGAACCCCTGAGCTCACGCAATCCTCCCGCCTCGGCCTCCCAGAGAGCTAGGATTACAGGCGGGAGCCACCAGCCCTGCTTGCAGCACTCTTAGAGGATTTTGAAAAGCTATGTAGACCCTTACACATTTTTAGATTCTCATCTAAAACTTTTCATCAATGTTTAACGTATCGAATTTTGCTCATAGAAATTTTTAAATTTTTATTTTTTAGAGACAGAGTGTCACTCTGTCGCCCAGGCTGGAGTGCAGTGGTGCTGCACACGGTGGCCTTGAACTCCGGGACTCAAGCGATCCTCCTGCCTCGGCCTCCCGAATAGCAGGCGACTGTAGGCGCAGCACCGCGGCCAGTGAGCCATTTTTAGAAAGACAGGAGTAGCTCTTCTAGCAGTTGAAAATTTCGTATTCTTCCTTTTTCTCCTTGACATATATTATTGCCACTCCATTTTCTCCATGAAATTTGTAACTGATATGGTTTGTTGCTGTTGTTGCAAGTCTTTTCCTGATCGGTAATTGCTCCGATTCTGAGAGAAAGACCCACGACAGAGGCGCGGAGTCTGGGCTCCTACTCACCCCGTGGATGAAATGAGCTGTTGCTGCCCCTTTACCCATGTACCCTGCTTCCCTCTCAAGGGACTCCCTCTCAGGAAGGATCCATTCTTTGACAACTCAGGGGAGATGAAAGAGGTAAGGATGGTAAATGGAAACCGTCATCATTTTCCTCCACCCCATCCTACATTTTATCTGCATTCAGGTCGTCCCCAGGGTGGGCCAGGATGTGCTGCTCCAATGCCTAGCATTCCCCTTTCGTGCAAGGCAGGCAAAGACACAAAGCCACTGGTTTTTTATTTCTTCACGATCGATCAGCCACGCATTATTTGTAATTCACTGACTACGTACAAATACTGTTCTAGGTACTGGGCTGGACAAAATAGACAAAAATGCCCGTCTCCATAGAGTGACACCCCAGTGGGGCCGGCAGACGGTCAGTGAGTGAGTGAGTGAATGTCCACAGATGAGTAAAATACGGAACACGACCAATAAATGCTACGGAGAGCGATAAGGCAGGTAAAGGGGGTAGCATGCAGGCTGGGGCAGGAGGCTGTCCCCAGGCAGGGGACATTTGAGGAAGGACCGGACGGCCGTGAACAGGGAGCAGTGGCAGGAGGACGCCACGTAGCTGAAGCTGAGGCAGGCGGGTGGAAATGAGGTCAGGGAGTTCTCAGGGGGGCCAGGTTCTGTTGGTCCCTACAGTTCATCTTTAGGACCAGGGTGGCCCTCAGACCTGGACACAGGGCTCTGTTCTGGGTCCCAAGCTTTAGAGGGCCCTGCTCTGACTTTCCCCTGCCAACACCGCACCCCACAAGCAAGCAGCCCCTAGGGCCGAGGGACACGCTAACCCCAAACGTGTGCTCCCCTTCTAGACGTGACCCCGGAAACCCCACGGCACCCAGACCCACTCACGGGGCCGGAGTGTCCCTCCTGCCTGGCCCGTCGCGCGAGGGAGGATGGTGCGTTGACGTGCGCACCCGCAGCCCACGGGTGTCTGAGGGGCGGGAAGGAGCTCGGATGCGCGGCCAAGCTGTCCCCACTCCTGCACGCGAGGTTCCCCGTGGCAGGGAACAGAGCCAGGAGTCTGGAAAAAAGGGGCAAGGAACAGGCTACTCCTGTACCCCCACGTTTGGGCAGAGAAATCTGGAAAGCCCCAAACAATAACATCAAACCGGGACCTTTGGAAGGAATGTTTGTCAAAGTGGGAGAACAGAACATAGCTTTTGAACCATTTGTTAGCTTGGTTTATACCTTTTAATTGTTTCGACGTAAGATTTTTGGCGTCTGTTTATACTCCTGCCCTGAGTCCTACAAAATGTTAAGGGCAGGGCTGGCTCTCCCGCCCTTGAGTAGACGGGACGCTATTGGAGGTGCTTTGTTTGAGACAGGCTGTGCTGACGCCATGTTTCAAATCGTCCATTTGCTGTCCCCAAATTTTACATGCTGCCGGTCAGTGCACCACGGAACATCACATGGGCTCGAGGTTTCCTTTCTTTTGTGAAATGGGAGAAAGGCAATCGCAAAAAGGGGATGGGAGGGAGAACTGGCATGAGACCTTGGGGAGACCCATTTTGGGAAGCGAACGTATAGTTGACAATCTAAAAATTGCCTTCCTTAAAACTAGCAACGCTCCAGTACCCCTTGGGATGTCTCACGTAACTCTGGAGACTAAGGGTACCCCAATGGTATGGAGTACCCCCAATTCGAAGATCCCTGCCGTCGTGGAAATAGTGGTGTGCTAGAAGCTCAAAGGCCTGGATTATAGTATTGGTTCTGCCACTAACCACTTCTGTTAGCTTGGGTAAGTCACTTGCCCACTCTGGGAGATTGGATTAGTGATCTGCAAAGTCTTCCATTCTTGGGTTTATTCCTTCATTTTATTGTCCTGCTGATGGATTGGGTATCTGCCGTGCTCCAGTCCCTGGATGGGGCTCTGAAGGTGAATGTGGTATCACCAGTGCCTTCCAGGAGTTGACAGTCTCTGTTTAGTTCAGCTGCTTACAACTCTTTTTTTGTTTTTTCGAGACAGAGTCTCGCTCTGTTGCCCATGCGCAAGTGTGGTGGTGTCAGCCTAGCTCACAGCAACCTCAAACTCCTGGGCTCAAGCGATCCTCCTGCCTCAGCCTCCCGAGTAGCTGGGATTACAGGCATGTGCCACCATGCCCGGCTAATTTTTTCTATATATTTTTAGTTGTCCAATTAATTTCTTTCTATTTTTAGTAGAGACGGGGTCTCGCTCTTGCTCAGGCTGGTCTTGAACTCCGGACCTCAAGCGATCCTCCCGCCTCGGCCTCCCAGAGTGCTAGGATTACAGGCGTGAGCCACCACGCCTGGCCTGCTTCCAACTCTTGGTGGATAATTTAAGTCAATGATTCAAGCTGGGCAGCACCTGTGAGGCATCTGGGAAATTTGCTGGGACATTCATGCTGGACATTCTGTCGTGTATAGGGCAACAACCCGTCCTGAGTCTTACATGACTTCCCAGCATCCAATCAAATTTTTATGTATGTGGGAAACCTGTTTGTTATTATCCAAGCCTTGGTAAACTCCATTTAAATGTAAACACACAAAGTATTTTTTGCATGGTTTTAATATATACTGAAATTTCGAGGAATGCAACCACTATGTAAAATCAGGGGAAGTTACATTTTTCTTCTGAATATGACCTGGACAAATCCAACATTTTGGAAAACAGTCATAATAATCCCTAAAACTTTGATCTTCTACAAGGTAATCTAAGATTCTCAGTTTTTAGAGAAAATGTAATTGTATGGGTGAATTTGCTAATTTACATTTTTTCTTAACTCTTTGGTGCTGGATATTGTTTGCACAAAATCTGATTAACAGTAAATTTGTGGTATAGTATACAAATCTACCATGTTCTGCCAAGAGCACCTTGATTTCTAAGTGCTTTGCTTTCTGCACAAGTGTGAGAGCCACTACTGCAGGCAACTGGCAGACATCAAAGGGTTTTAATTCCATTAACATTTAGAAAGTTTCCTCTACTGACTTAAAGAAGTCACATTAATTCATTTAACAAACATTAACTGTGCACAGCGTGAATGCCAGGCACTGTGCACTGGCGCTGACCCTGAGGAGGATTTCTGGAGTATACGGTCTCCCCTCCCCTCAGCCCCCCTTCCCTGCACCCTCTTTGCACACCCACAGGTGTGCGGCTTGGTCTAGTGGACAAAGTGTAGGCCCCACTGCTTAGTCACTCTTTGGCTTGAAGAAGTTACTTAAATTCTGAGTCTGTTTTACGAACCCCGGAAAGGGGAATCAAAATACCTGTCTTCCAGGGTGGTTGCAAGGATTAGGTGTGCTGCCACCTAGCAGGTAATTAATAAGGGTTAGTTCTGGTTTCCTTTTCATCCCTCTTTAAAACCTAATCTCAGAACACATCTGCCACCCGCCATTGTGAGAATATGAGTCAGTGTGTTCCCTCAAGGAGTATTGATATTTTTCGTTTTATCATTCCTGGTGGTGGTTGGAAGACTGACTTCTGGTAAAGGAATTTCAAGCAGGTGAAGCTGGAACTCAATCTGTTCGAAGTCAAGGAGCACCCTGTTCGACGTAAATACGAAGCTAACGCTGGGATTGCCACGACTTTAAACATGGACATCAGAGGCTCAGATGAGGTTTGTCATCTGAAATTTCCTTTTCTGTTTCAAAAATCTGAGCTTGACAATGTAGTCAAGGGTTCTCACACTTTAGATTCATTGGGAGTCTTGTGGGTGAGCTTGTTAAAATTCAGATTCCGGGTGTGGTGGCTCATGCCTGTAATCTAGGACTTTGGGAGGCTGACGTGGGAGGATCGCTTGAGGCCAGGAGTTCAAGACCAGCCTGGGCAATAGTGAGAGCTCATCTCTACAAAAAATTTTTTAAAATTAGCCGGGCATGGTGGCGCATGCCTGTAGTCCCAGCTGCTTGGGAGGCTGAGGCAGGAGGATCACTTGAGCCCAGCAGTTCCTAACTGATTCTCACCAAGACGGGTCTTGAATTGTCCTTTTGCCAAGATATGGTAGAAAATAGGTGCTATCTGGTCTTAGACAAATGCGGGTTTAAATCGTAGGTCTATTATTAACCACTTAGGTGATTGTGAGCTATTTTCTTACCTTCTCTACGTCTTAGTCACTTCACCTGTACAAACGAAGAGAAATCATCACAATTTCCGAGGTTCTGAGGGTCATTGAAATATCCTGTGTTGTCCACACTGCTGAGTGCATGGTCTGTGGTGGAGACGTTGGTGTAATTCTCTTTCCTGCTTCTAGTAAAAGAACCACCTTCTTACATAGAGAGAAACAGTGCATCACTCTCAATGATTAAAGAGAAATGATACTATTGGAAATAAACCAAAAAGTCAACTGATAGCCTCCTATACCATGTTTTACCCAAAATGTTTTTTTTCCTCTTTATAAGGAATCACACACACACACACACACACACACACACACGCACGAGCTGAAAGTGCCAACATGTCTTTGATTAGTTCTGGGCAGAAGCGTGTTCGGGCATCTGAAAACCACAACTGGAGCCATCGTTTCTGATGGGCCGATGGGTATTTCCTTTCAACTGAACTTGGGGAAAAGCACTTTGATATAACGCCCATATGGAAATATTTTACAACATTCTTAAAAAGTTAGATATTTCGTTCAGCATATGTAAAAAACATACTTTTCTCTTCGATGTGTGCAAGTATGGGTAAACTCCTTGTCATTTCTAAGCCAGAATGTTTCTGTTGTTTCGTTTTGCTCGACCGACCTCGGTGTGTGAAAGGTTCAAAGTGGCAGCCCTGGAGACGGTGGTCTTTCTTCTCTGGCTCCTGGCGGACGACAGAAGCAGCTGCTGCGTAAACATGCCCCAAATACGTTCTCTCTGGGAAGATCATTTCAGGAGGCGAGAAGGCACTTTGATTTTTTAGTCCCTCTGAGAGGTGTCGGGGGGCTGGGGGTGGGGTGGCTGGTCCTTTGCACAGGTTCTAAGGCCATCGTCACATTTCACACGTGCAATCCAATTGCAGCCTGCATTCTGGCTCAAATCCTTTTGAAGAGATTTAAGTCTATCGTTTTAGATGCCATTCCTAATCTTTGTGAAATATTCCTTGGGAAAATATTCTTATTACTAAATTGCAAAAATCTATTAATTGTGGTTACTTACAGGGAGAAGGCATAGGGAAGGGGAAAAGAGGACAAGGGGAAGATGGCATTCACTTTTCTTTTTTTTGTCCTTTGTACTCTTTGCATTTTATAACTCCAAACGTGTAATCTTATTTTTTTAAAAAACAGGAATCATCTAATGATGGTGTTGTATGCCATTTTTGTCATTTATTCTTTATTTCTGAATTGAAAAATAAAATCTAATAAGTACACTTTTAAAAGCTTAACTAGGAATTTTTTTTTTTTGAGACAGAGTCTCACTCTGTTGCCTGGGCTAGAGTGCCGTGGCGTCAGCCTAGCTCACAGCAACCTCACACTCCTGGGCTCAAGCGATCCTCCTGCCTCAGCCTCCTGAGTAGCTGGGATTACAGGCATGCGCCACCATGGCCGGCTAATTTTTTCTATATATTTTTAGTTGTCCAGCTAATTTCTTTCTATTTTTAGTAGAGATGGGGGTCTCGCTCTTGCTCAGGCTGGTCTTGAACTCCTGAGCTCAAACAATCCGCCCCCCTCGGCCTCCCAGAGAGCTAGGATTACAGGCATGAACCACCACGCCTGGCCGCTAGGAATTATTTTTTAAAGATTCAACTACACAAAACTTGCCGAATAATTTTTTTTTTAAGTTTGCAAATCTATATGATTTGCAAGGCAACTAGATACAAAAAAATACCCTGGGTTTGATATTTTATTCATCTGAAAATGATGCTTCCACAAGATATTTCTTTCATCATTAAAAGAATAAATCATTTGCATTTTAAAGATATGCTTGAATGCCGTGGGAAGCAGCCTCTTCCATTTATGTAATGTTTAATTGCATTTATTTGATCACAGCATTGAGTCGAGTTTCTTTTAAATAAGTTTGCCTTTTCATTATGCTTGCAAATACGGTTTGTAAATCTCAAGGCATCAAGGATACATTTTGTCAAGGATAAAATTATGCCGGACTGTGATTCCTATAAAAGGGAACTCCTGCCCTCCAGTGGCCACAGGGAGGAATTGCACATGGGCCGCTGTCAGAAAAACACGCTGTTGCTATTTAGGTGAATTGTACCAGATTTGCAAGCAAAGTCAAAAATGTGTAGATCTACGGTAATTTTTCTTTTAAAAATTTTAATATCTATGTATGTGTGTGTGTGTGTGTGTGTGTGTGTGTTAACCTGGACCCCTAATGCCACACAGCAATCCGTTCTTCTCCGTGGCAGCTGCCTCGAGCCTTTACCTCTCTCCCTAATGCAACACTCACTCTCAGCAGCCTTCTAGTAGCTGAAAATATAGAAACTACCCGATATGAACTTCTGCAACTTCCTTTTCCTCTTTGGCTCCTCAAAACTTTAATATACGTAAAAGCGCGGGCTTTGGAATCAGCAGGCCAGGGCTCTGCCACTTTCTGGCTGCGTCAACGTGAGCATTTTGCCCAAACTCTATGACCCTCAGTTTCCTCATCTAAAAAGTGAAATCAATAATGCCTATTCCAAAGGATTATTGGATGGACTTAATAAGACAACCTAAGACAACTCCTGTGCACAGTAGACACTAAGTGTCGTTGCCTTATGCCTCTAATCTTTCTGCTCTCCTTTCTTTAGGTGGCTTGGATCGTTTCCAAGGCAAACCTTACCCTGTTGAGTTCTATCCCAAGCTGTCCTGTCATGGCCCTAATTTTGTTGTTACTTAACCCCTTCCCCTCCCTCTGACATCCTTGTTCCCTTCCTCTCCACAGTGATTTTCACTCCTTTTATACAAACGTGCTCCAGTCTCACCAGCCGTAATAACCTCTCTCACTACCATCTCAGCCCTCTTGTTCCGTTCACCCCCAACTGTGCTGGGTGGGTAAATCCTTCACTACCATTATTTTTTAAATCCCCATCACTTCTTCTCCCCTCTGCAATCTGGCTTCCCCTGCCAACACACTACTTAATTTCAGTGGATTCATTCAGCAAATATTTACAAGCATTTGCCATGATACCATGTCCCAGGCACCGTGCTCAGCAGCTTATCTAACACTGTGCATTGACAAGATCCTCACTGGCCAGAGGTTGCCAAAGATCAATCGTGACTTCTTTCAGTTTCGCTCTGACTTGTCGAAACTTCCGCTTCGGAGGCTTCTTTGCCGCTGCTCCCCTGGCTCCTCTGCCGCTTTGATCTTCCCGTATTCACTTTACAGCACCCTCCTCATCGTGTGGGTAATTCCCCGGGCATCCATCTTCAGCTCGCTTCCCTCTCAGTCTTTTAATTTTGTTCTGTGAACTTCCTGTAATTATACGCTACATTTGGTGGATATGGGTGGGCATTTTTCTGGGAGAAGAGTTCATAGCTTAGCTTTTACCAGCTTTGCGAAAAGTCTATGACCCTTCCAAAACAAACAAACAAAAACCCTACCTGCTCCATCCCATGTTCAGTTAGCCATGTCCCTTCGCTGTAATGACGGCCACTGTCCCCCAGATGCTGCTGGCTCCTGGATCTCTAACTCTGGCCTCTTTCCCGTGCTCCAGTGGCCGTCAACTCCACCAAGGGCCCACCTGGAGGGTCCTTCTAGAATAACAGTTCCCATCAGGCAGGTGGCAGAACCTCAGCCTCTCCTTGCACCCCCGCTAAGAGGCCCTGTGTGGGCTGGGGTGCCAGGCAGGGGTGCGCGTATAACCCGAGTCCCTGGGGAGCAGCGGCTCTGCTCTGACCTCAGACTGTGCCATCCGGCACCTTCCCATCCTCCTCCTCTGGGGCTGGGAAAACCTTCTGCGCTGGTCCAGCTCTTCAACACGGCTGCAGAGCTGCCGGAGCCATTAGTGCAGAGTTTGCTTTCGTCGGAGCCCTCTCTGTCCAGAGTGTCCAAGCCCCATATCCACTTTTGATCAAATTCCACTATCTCTATCTGCAAAAAAGGATCTTTTATAGTTTTCCCTTACCCCTATAAAAGGTCCTAAAAAGTCTCTCCACCTCAAGTCTCTGTCATTCTCTTCTATCTTCCAAACACGTAGCCAATCATTTCGATTAAAAAGAAAAAAATCCTTCCATGCTTCGTGATGGCCTATGTAATGAAATCCAAACGCATCCTGACATTGAAAGCCCCTCCCCAGTCAGGCTTCATTCTCCCTTTTCAGGTCAGATCTGCAGGGATTTTTTTTTTTTTT
>NW_012150396.1:4974484-4979297 GCF_000956105.1 Propithecus coquereli | reverse complement strand
CTTTAATAATAATTATTAATAATTATTAACAATTAACAATAATAACTATTATCACCACTACTACATCAGGAAGTAAATAGGGCTGTCCCAATCCCTTGAAAAAGCCGCCAGCAGGAAAGGCAGAGCTGTGCAAATGCTCCCATTCATCCTCCGGCGCTGGGAACCCAGCGCGCCTCGCATCCAATCAGCTTCCAAGTCCCCGGCGCCAGCAGTGGGCGGGGCTCAGATGGATTCGGCTGTCTCCGCGGCTCAGGCTTGGCCACGTTTGACGCCCTGCAGGTCCTTGAAGGTACATAAATCGCCTTTAAATCCCTTGGCAAAGAATTGAGTTCTTATTCCAATTTAAGATAAAGAAAATTGAGCAATTAATTTTTTTTACTCCTGCTATTTATTCGTTTGATTTAGTGTGTTAATTTCTTCTATGGGTAAATAAACTGCCTCCGAGTTTTGCGGATCTGCGAGTTCCCCTCCCCGCGCACGCGCGGGTGAGGAGGAGGGCGGGCCTGTTTCCGGGCGGCGCGTGGGGCGCTAGGCCCAGAGCTGCCCCGGCCGCCGCCAACATGGAGACTCTGTACCGAGTCCCGTTCTTAGTGCTCGAATGTCCCAACCTGAAGCTGAAGAAGCCGCCGTGGGTGCACATGCCGTCGGCCATGACGGTGTACGCTCTGGTGGTGGTGTCGTACTTCCTCATCACCGGAGGTAACTCGGGCTGGCGGGGCCCCGAGAGGCTGCGGCGCGGAAAGCGGACGCGCCCGGGAGGCGAGTCCGTCCCGCTGCTCTCAGCCCTGGGGAAGCATCTCTGTGCCCTCGATCTTTGCGTGAGGTGGAGGGAAGCTCTGGGGTCCCGAGTGGCAACGTCCAGGTTTCTTCGCCTTCACTCCCAGCCCGTGTTCTTACTCCCTTTGCCTTTCCTCTCCGCCAGCCTCTCATCCCAAGGGTCCGAGTCAGATACGTTTTTCAAGCCCAGAATTGCTGCTCTTTGCATTGCTCGCCACGCGTTGTTTGACCAAGGTGCTGGGACAGCCCAGTCTGACCCACTCTACTTCCACGGTCGGTCATGTGCGTGCGGGGCTTTTAACTTGTCTTTGTCTGCGGCCTCTGGAACCTCGGAAGAGACTTGACGGTCTTTATGTTTGTTAGCTCAAAGTCAGGGTCCTGTGTTGCTTTTTGCATCGTCTGCAATAGACAAGAGTGGCATTTTCCGAAGCCACGGTTTGGATCAATATTTGAGATTAGGGATGAGGTTTGCAGAAGAATCTGGGCCAGAAGTTGAGAATTTAAAAAATAAAAATAACATTACTGTGAAACGCTTCTGAATTATCTATCGTCTTACCTTGCCCCTTTCAAATAGAAAATTGCAAAGGGGCGTTTCCTTGCATGTTGGTGAGTTGGCAATGCGACCGCAGGTTTTTCGGAGCCACCACCCTTTCAAGCCACGGCTCTGAGATTTACTCAGGACTGTGCTACTGTACTTTTAGATTTGGGGAAGTTGTGTGCTTAATTTGGGAATTATAAAATTAAAGCTCTACAGATTAGGGACAGCAAAAGTAGTTCTACTTTTAAGGGGAAAGCCATGTAATCATTATTTTTCATACCTGTTTTGTGACAATAGTTGGCACTGAAGAGGGAAGAATCTAAAACTGAGGGGTCTTATCCCTTGCTCCAATCTAAAACAGTGACAGTTATGTTCATTTAAATAAATTGCATTTCAAATATTTTTCAGTTGGCAAGGTACTATTTAGCATTGCATTAGCATTAACATTTGCTCAGCACGTTAATAGCTACTGTATTCTTGAATAAACACAAATTAAAATGCATGTGCTTTTTTTTTTTTTTTTTAAATGAGTAATAGAGTCTTTATCTGCTAGTCACTTTGGTGAAACCCTTACTTCCCTTGGAGCCTGACCCTTCATAAGAAGCCCTAGTTTTCCTTCTGGCCACTTTTTCCCTGTTGATTGGGGAGATTTCTCTGCTCCAACCACTGGGGGAAAATAGAAAGGACACCTTTTAGTGACCAAGTCCATGAAGTATCATGTATGATGAATTGGTTTTGCTTCCGGGAGGAAAGGAGTCTCTTCTAAAAACTGTAGGTGTACTTTTTATAAACAAACAATATTTATTGCTGAGAAATAGTCAGCAAATAGTATTGAGTCCCTGTTACGTTCTAGGCACTAGGTACTGGAGATAATTGAACAAAACATAAGGATTGTGCCCTCTTGAGGCTTATAATGTCAGGGTTGAGACATGTTAAATAGCACATAATTTCTTTCCATTAAAAATTGTCACAAATGCAATGAAGGAAAAGAACAAGAGGTTATGAGAAAATAGTGGGAGTTGGGAGCATCATTGAGTTGGGAATGTGGTTCCTTAGGGAATGACATGTAAGTCAAAATCCGAAGGGTTGGGGGAAAGGGTACGCTAGGCAGAAGGAAAAGTAGGACAAATGTCAGATCTAGAGACCAGTGAGGTGGCTTTTGTAGTTGGCTTAGACTAAACGATATTGATGGCCGTGGAGATGGAGGATAATATAATGAAAAGTATGTTGGAAGTAGATTCAGTAAATCTTGATGGATTCATTGGGTGTAGAGGAAGAATGAAGTGTCAGGGAATCTTACCCATTTCTGATTTGAGCGCTTGAGTAGACGGAAATGTCATTTCTAAGATTGAAGAAATAATGTTTTTGGTGGGAGGTGGTAAACCAGAGGTCACTTGGGGATATAATCAATTGGATATGCCCAATTTGCAGATAGGATTCTAGACCTGTGAAAAGAGGTCTGTGTTGAAGTTGGTCAATTAACGAATGTTTACTGAACTTCCATGAGATATTGAGGAAGATAGACAGAGTCCCTGTTCTTAAGCAGTTTTCCTCCGATGGTGTTAATGTTATTTGAGAGGTCTTGTCACATTGAGAATCTTCAGTGCATAGAATTGAAAGCCCTCAATTTGGAGAGAATGTAGAGACAAAAGGACAACAGACCAAGCCCTGAGGGACGCCAACGTTTAGTGGTTTTATGGAAGAGGAGTCCCAGTAGAGAGGTTGCAAGAAAACATGGAGAGGAGTGTCACAAAAGTCATAAGAAGAGGGTGTTTTTGAAGAAAATGGGTTTAGTAAGCTGGATTGAGTGCTTCTGGGAAGCCTCCTAAGATGAGAACTGAGAAGTGCCCATTGAATGGGACAACAAGGAAGTCATTGGCAACCCGCTAGAGCAGTGTCAGTGGTGGCGGAAGCCAGATTGGAGCGAGTCGAAGACTGAAGGATGGGTAAGTAAGGAAGGGAAGATGGCGAGTTTGCCTAATTTTTTCCAGAAGGAAGCCTGACTCCCTTTCAGAAAGGAAGGATAGAAATAGTATTATTAGCTACGAGGGTCTGAAGTCTGGAGGTGGGGTTGGGGTGGGGGGTTGATGCAGGGAAAGAGAAGTTGAAAATATAGGAGAAAGAACAGATACCCAAAGAAACAGTCCCTGAGAAGGCAAGAGGGAATGGAGTCCTGATAACTGCAGAAGGGATCCCACATTGATAGGAGGAGGGACTCTTCTTTAGTGTAGCTGGAGAGGAGATAGGATGGATGCTGGTACCAGGAGTTTGTAGATTTGGTGGGGAGAAGATGAGGGAACTCCTGTGTGAATGGTTTGTCAGGCTAGGGTGAGGGAGACACAGGCTTGCTTTGCTTGAGAAAAGTGGGAGATGAGGATGTTTGAAAACAGTGGGGAAAGTAAAGAAGTAGATAGATGTTGACGGTAGAGATTGCTGAAACTGTGTTAATGAACATTAATGTTAATGATCGTGACATTATGACATAATGATGAACAATAACATTGTTTACGAATCTCTTGTATTGCTAGTCTGCCTGACGGTGTGATTTTAAATGTCCTTGTTTTCCATTTAAGCAAGAATATTTCTCTCGTTAACCTTTCCATTTATAGAAACAAATCCAAGCATGTGTGGACCATTTTCTCGAACTGAGATACAGCCGTTAATGCTAAATCTCCTTTATTGTAGAATCATTCTTGAGTATGAGCAACTGTTAATGAATTTCCTTTATGAAATTTTGTACTCCTTTTAGAGATAACATTGTTTTAGAAGTAATTCTAAAACACTGAGTATACTGTCTGAATGGCTTATTGGAAGCTTAGATTAGCTGAACCTCATTTGATTATAATTATGCAATCAAAGCACTCCTATTTAGAAGCAAATGAACATTTAGAGACAATGAAAACTATAATCCTATTTTTAAAAATTAGGAATCCAATCTAATTTTCTCTATTGTCTTTCATTTAGGAATAATCTATGACGTCATTGTCGAACCTCCAAGTGTCGGCTCTATGACCGATGAACATGGGCATCAGAGGCCAGTAGCTTTCTTGGCCTACAGGTAAAAACAGCTTTTTGAGTGATTTGGTAGCAGGAAAGAGGGTTGGGGTATGCCTGCTTATTTAAAAATGCAGTAAAACCTATGAGATCCATCCGTATTTAGACAAAAGCTGTTTTAAAATGCTGGATTCTGAAATGCCGGGAAGTGGGGCAAGAGCAAGAGTAGAAGTATATTATTTATTCATTTATTAGGAAATAAATTATTTCACAGTGACTGATGTATCACCAATTTAAAGGAGGGTGTCAATTTAAAATACATTTATAAACTATTCTGGGGGTCAGCAGACTATAGCCACTTTTTTTTGTAAATAAAGTTTTATTGAAATCAGACATGCCCATTTGTGTCTGTATAGTCTATGGCTGCTTTCAAGGTGTAGTAGCTGAGTTGAGTAAGTGTGACCCAGGCCATATGGCCTGCAGCACTAAGATTTTTACTATGTG
>NW_012150396.1:4963585-4965729 GCF_000956105.1 Propithecus coquereli | reverse complement strand
TGTAAAATCAGGAAGCAAGATTCCGTAAGCTGAGAACTCTGGACAGCTGATCAGCTTTGCCTACGGTGCTTTGCGTTCAAACAGAGTGTGTGACAGTACGTTACTTCAGAGACGTGTGTGAACCTGTTTCCTGAACAATACGATGTATGAAAGGAGCAGAAATAAATAATTTTTATAATTAACACCTTTTAGATTTGTTTTTTAACTGATGGTATTATTGACTTTTTGGTCTATAAATTATTTAGTCCTATCTTGTGACTGTCTTTAGCTGCTTTTGGTAGCCTAAGGTTTGAAAATATGTGTGGCAGGGTGCCTTGTAGGATATTACAATAAAAATAATAATTATTATTTTTTAGAGACGGGTCTGTGTTGCCCAGGCTGGTCTGGAACTCCTGGCATCAAGGGATTCTCCTGCCTTGGCCTCCCAAGTTGCTGGGATTATAGGCGTGAGCCACCGTGCCTGGCTTATGTTTATTATCTTGATTGTGGTGTGGCTTCAAGAACATATAGATAGGTCAAAACTTTTCAAATTATACATCTTAAATATGTGTAGTTTTTAAAAAATGTCAGTTATATCTCAATAAAGCTATTTTAAAAAGTCAGTCTTAGGCTGGGCGCAGTGATACACGACAGTAATCCTAGCACTTTGGGAGGCCCAGGCGGGAGGATCGCTTGAGGTCAGGAGTTCAAGACGAGCCTGAGCAAAACAGTGAGACCCTATCTCTACAAAAAATAGAAAAATATTAGCAGAGCACAGTGGTGCACCCCTGTAGTCCCAGCTACTCAGGACGGTGAGGAGGGAGGATCACTTGAGCCCAGGAGTTTGAGGTTGCGTTGAGCTATGATCATGCCGCTGCACTCTTGAATGTTAGCCCTGCCTCGTCCCTCCTCTTTGGTCGTCCCCCAGCCCTGCCGCACCCTGTGGTCTGGCTACCTCTTGGCAAGATTACCTGAAGTCCAGTTGCTGCCAAGTTTATGGAATTTAGTTCATATAATTTGTCACAAAGTATGCAAGAAAATTCAAATTCTAATTTCATTATCCAAAATAAGGTGTCCTCTAACTACTGTCGATACTGCTAGTGCTGGAGCCTCCTTACCTCTCAAGGCAAGCCCATTCTATCCTCAGATCTGTCTGTCTGTCAGAAAGCTATTTTTTTTTTTGTTTTAGTTGGTTTCGGTTCCACCCGTGTCTATGTAGAACATACCTAACTGCAGGGCACAGTGACAGCCAGCATTTGAAATATTGAAATCCTGTCGTGTCCTGGTATTTTTCAGGTTAACCATTTCTAGTTTTTCAGGCTCAGGAATATGAGGCCTGACTCCTTTATGATCACTCTTCTCTTCTAGGTTGTCGACATTCGTTTGAGAATACAGTCCTTGAAAGAACACGTGCCGCGTCTGGGGTGCTTGTAGTTAGATCAGTACAGCCTTTTTGGTGGCTGAATGCTTCTAATTTAAGTTAACGTCGGTGTTTCGGCAGCGGTTGTATGAGTCCGGCCAGGCGCTGTCGTGTCTTATCAGGCACTCGGGCTTTGGCGCCAGTCACATTTCGGATTCATACACCAGCTTTGCCGATTACGAGCAGTGTCACCTGCGGCAGGTCACTGATTCTCTGAGCCTCGTTTTCCTCTTTGTAATGAGAATGACAATACCTGTCCCACAGGGATGCTCTGAGAACTAAGTAAGATGATGTGCAGCCTCTGGGACATACAAGGTGCTCCATGAATGTTAGTTCTTTCTTCTACAATATTTTCTTTAAACAAATGTGAGTTCTCCGCTTATCTGTGGATACTTCCCCCCTCACGCCTCATACTTTTATCTAATGCGTGATTATCCATTCTCTGGGGATGGGAGGGGCGGGAGTGAGCCCACACGGGCACGTGTGATAAATAGAGTTGAAGCGCGGAACGTCTGCTTTTATTTTCATGTCCATTTAAAAAAGTTTTTATGATTTATGTTGTATCCATCGCAGGGAGGAAACAGTCGCTCAGCGGCAGGATGCCACCAGTGGACTGAAGGCCCAGGAGCTGCCCTGGGCTAATGGATGGCATCTCCATGTCTTCCACGCCTCCCGTCGAGGATGAACCTTTGCGCAGGCCATTAAGTGCTTATGTTGGCAACTGTTCCGCCCTAGAAAAGCGTTT
>NW_012150396.1:4961493-4963395 GCF_000956105.1 Propithecus coquereli | reverse complement strand
TTTCTTTTTTTATTTTATTTTATTTATTTTTATTTTTAAAGACGGGGTCTTGCTCTTGCTCAGGCTGGTCTCGAACTCCTGAGCTTAAGCAATCCTCCCGCCCGGTCCTCCCAGAGTGCTGGGATTACAGGCGTGAGCCACCGCGCCTGGCCTGGTTCTGTTTTCTGATTTATGCTTCTTTAAAGACCTGATATCTCCACTATTAATATAATTTTACTAATTAAAACATGGCTTTATTTGATGCTTTGACTTTTGAAGAAATGTGGATGCTAATAAAACGAATGACTGTTCATTATTTGCATATATAGCAATACATTTAAAGTGAAAAATTAAATTTTAGTCCCTAATATTATTAGTACAGAGTTTTCAAAGGAGCAATTTGCATTGTGAAAACAAACATTTTCTAATATAATTAAGGCTATAGAGGGTCTGGCAGCTGCATTGTGTGAGTCAAATCTCGCATCCAGGGTTCATTTTTAGCAAACGATAGCGGTGATTCTGAAGAAACAAAACATTTGTACAGACCTCAGTGTTGTTACACAAAGTAGTTTTTAAACCCTACCTTACTGATGAAGAAACTGGAGACTCTAATAATAGCAGCTAACGTCTGTCAATGCTTATTATTATGAGTAGCAGACACGACATGAGTAGATTCTCATACAATCCTTAAAACCCTGTGTGAGGTAACCCCACGGCCAGACGACGAAACTGAGCGAGGTGTGGCCAGGCTTACCCAGTAAGCGGTAGATGCAGGGTCAAAAGGAGAGACGTTCCGAAAGCATCAATGAATACGCAGTGTATTAAACACTTTCTTAATGTGGATACTTTTATGTAATTTTTCTATTTTTTCCTGATTCCATAGATCCTCAATTAATGATAGATTTTCAAGGGTTTATTTCAAAAGGAAAGGTGTGGAACTTTGTAACATGCTTTAATTTAATAGGGATTTCAGGGCTTAACTTGTACATTTAGTAAAAGGGTCTCCTATTTGATCAACAGAAGGTTTGACCTTACCAACAGGTACAGCTAAAGCACCTAAGTGCTATCCAGACACTTCCCAAAGTAACAGAGGTGCTTAATGTGCTTAGGAGCAGATTTTCTGTACACTGTTTGTTGAGGGCTCAAAGGCCCACCTTCCGGGCATGAATAGCTCCCGATTCTCCCACTTTCTCCTCCGGTAATATTAGGGTTTTTAGAAATCCAAACTAGTTTCTTTCCATAAAAAGGTTTGATTTTTGTTGCAATTCCAAGTCCAAAGTAGATTGATTGACTCTTAACTTTAACTTTTACATAGCATTGTTTTCTTTACTTCTTGTTCGGTGTTGTTCAGCATTATTGCTTTGTAACTTTATACTTTCAGGGGGAAGGGTAATAGAACTGAGGCCTGGTAATTTATTTATGTCTTGGGGCAAAGGGGCAAGATACAAAATGAGAAACATAATGAGGAATCACACAATTGTATTTTTGGATTTTGATTTGATTCATCATAAAATTTGGGCACTTTGAAATTTTGCTTCCTTTTCACTTTTCGTGCTTATGATTTTATTTCTACAGGGGCTATCTGATGGGTTAGAGTGCCTTTTGAGAAGAAATCAGTGGATACTGGATTTGCTCCTGTTGATGAAGTTCTAAAGGCGGTACCAATCCTCTAATATGAAATGCGGCAAAGAATGAAGAGCAGCAGTGAAGGAAGTATCTAGCGAAGTGTGCTAAAGCTTGGACTAGAATTTCCTCTTGGTATCGAAGACAAGTTTATCACAGTATTTTTCCCTGCAGACCTATGCTGACATACCAACGATGTTAAGTGGCGTTTTCTTCTTAGTTTTTCATTCCTTAAAATATACTCCATATCTACAACTATAATATTAAATAAAATGATTATTTTTTACAACCCCCTTAACA
>NW_012150396.1:4959876-4961443 GCF_000956105.1 Propithecus coquereli | reverse complement strand
AATAGATTTCTTCTCCTCTTCATTGGATTCGTCTGTGTTCTACTGAGTTTTTTCATGGCTAGAGTATTCATGAGAATGAAACTGCCGTAAGTTAATTGTGTAATCAGCAGTTTAATTTATGTTACACATTGGTAAATGATTACCTAGACATTATAAAATCATAGGAAATTTAATTTAACTTTCATTTAAACAGGTGAAAAGTCTAAGAACCAAAGAAATTTGTGACTTGCTCAAGGTTATAGCTACAGGTAGTAACAAACTTGAAACTAATAGGGCTTCTTGGCTGTCATCTCCATGCACGTTCATGAGAGAATTTATTTTGTCTCAGCATCTCTGGCTGAAGATATTTATTATTTTCTAAAGTGCCTTTTGGTTAATTTGTAACATAGGATTCCAGTAGTAACGATAATAGTAGGAAATATTTTCAAGCCATTGGTTGTTGCTGCTGTTTGAATGTTGGCATGAAAAAAACCCAATACGTCTTGAATGGGAAAGAAGAATTGTTACCCCTCACAGAGATGGGAAAAGGAGATAGATAAATAGATAGACATTTAAAGATTTAATTCAAAACTGTCAACATCTTTAAAAGAAAAACTGTTTTTTGGCATCTTTTGCAATTCCACTTACAATCATTAATTTGAAGTATGGAGAAGTCTAATCACATTTCCATATATTCTCATTTCAGTGCATTAGTAACTTGGACAAGCACAGCACAAAGATTAGCTCTTAGCAATTTTATTTTTTAGGGACTGTGTTAAGCATCAGTTGTCAACTACACTGATTTCTTAGTGTTTTTGAGTTTCGCAGGTTGACTCGTTCTGTGGCTTAACCTGTCCATTGTCTGTAAGACTTCTGGGGTACAATTTGCAGGCTTCCCCTAGAGAGCCAGAGGTACTTATCCCACCACAATCATCCTGTTCCCATCTTAGCAGGATAGGAAGAGAGCAGACGGTTCTTTGTTAGCTGAATTTCTGTGTGGCCGAATAGTCCCTCGGTCTCCTTTGCCAGTGGCTCTTATTTTTGTCTGGGGAAAACAATTCTGGCCATTGGCTAAATTGTGTGAAGACTTAGGGATTCCGGCCTTGGCCTTTTGTTCCTTGGTTTTCTGCCCCTGTTGGAAATAAATCAGCGTAGCCTAGTAAAGGATACTGGTATGTGAGAGACTGAAGTTTTCATAGCAGACCAAGAAAAGAGGAGGCTCCCAGAGAGGATGAAGAAGCTTCTAAAAATTAACAACCGAAACAGAAGAAGCCTTTGGAGGCATGTAGCAGAACAGAGGGAGTGACCTGGTTTTGCTCATAGAACCAGATTGTTCTCATTCTCCCTTATAGTGTTAGGCCCTCTCCCTAGGATGTATGTTAAATGAGAAAAGAGGTATTTGTCTTTTAGCTCTTGCATTTGACTTTTAAGATAATAGAGCTATCTGTCTAATGCTTACAAAAAACCTTTGGCAAGTGTTTAATTCTCTGGATTGCCTCCATCTTTTACAATTATTTATGTAAACATTTGTCTTCCCACCCCCATTTCATAGGCTAGTATGCAAGATTATTGACTAAATTCAAGCTTG
>NW_012150396.1:4953135-4953876 GCF_000956105.1 Propithecus coquereli | reverse complement strand
CTGGTCACGTTTCTTCATTTGGGTACCACTTAGATGAGTGTACGCTTTGGGAAAATGTATTGAGTTGTATACCCAGGCTTTAGCGCACTTTCTTTCTGAATGTTATATTTCAATAAGAAATTTTTTTTAAAGCCAGTTTTTCTTTTCAAAGTGCAAGCTTTCTACTTACTTTTACATTACCCCAATTCTCCAGACAATCCCGGGATTTGACATGTAGGAAAGCTAGTGTTAGTCCACAAGATTAATAACAACCACAACCACGGCCATCTTCCTTCTCCAGCTTTGGGGTTCCTATTGTGTGCTTGCCGTTGTATTTTAAATAGGTGATCTTGCATTCTCATGGTGGAGTATTATGACTCGCAGCTGAAGTTTATTAAGCCAGAGAGGACAATATCTCTACCAAGAAACAGCTGGTGGTGGTCAAAACTCCATTCAAACATTAGTTCGACCGCAAGTCCAAATCTCATGTTACCTTTTCCCCTGAGGAAACTGGGCAACAGTTTTAAACCAGAAAGCATCTTTAATATGTAAATTAATTTCATCTTATAAAATTTCATACTCATGGTTGGTATCACAGTCAATATTTCTCAGATTTACTCTACGTGAACTGTAATTTTGATAAATTAGACTATTTGACTTCCTCCACTTCTTCTGGTTGGGAATATGTCAGTATTATAACAAGACTCTTCATTTATAAAATAAGAAGATTGGGTCAGATGATCTCTAATGCTACTTTCATCT
>NW_012150396.1:4945341-4950585 GCF_000956105.1 Propithecus coquereli | reverse complement strand
AAACAGTATTACTGCCCAACTTTCACACTTCTCGTGTCTCCAGCCACGTCTGTGCGTTGAAGCTTTCACGTTGCCGTAGACACAGTTGAAGGTTCTCCCCTGTGACAGTCTTGGCCAGTTCCAACAGGCTGCAAGTGAACTGACCCTGACACTTGTCACTAAGGACACATCAACGTGGGACATGTTTTTCCTAATTGTTCACGAAGAGCTGACGGTTCATCTTCTGGAAAAACACACATCAGCTGTGAAAACGCCCTCGTTGTGCAACAGTTCAGCTCACAGCGCCACTGGGCAGCCCCGTAGAGGATCGTCCCCCTGACTTTCCCAGATGCTGGGATGTCGTCACCGTGGCGCGGCTCCGGGGTTGCACGGCTGGTTTGCTTATCTGGGACGGTCAGTGGCCTCTGCCCAGGTATGTTTTTGGACACGGTGATTGCCAGGCTACGCCCCTTCTAGCGGGGGGTAAAAATTATGGGCCGGTGACCATAGTGTCAGTTCCAAGAAGAACAATTCTTTTTTCCTTTCTTTTCTTTAGTCTCTTCTCTTCTTTTCTCTCTCTCCTTCATTTCTTTCTTTCCTTTTCTTTCTCTTTCTTCTTTCTGTCTCTTTCTTCTTTTTTCTCTTTCTTTCTCTCTATCTTTCTTTCCTCTCTTTATCTCTCTCTCTCTTTCTTTCTTACCAGGTTTGAGCCTGATGCACATAGGCAGGGGCTGAAAGCCAGGCTTTCCTTCCAGCGCACTGGGGCAGGGCGCCGGGGCAGCTGGTCTTACCCGGCCTGTCCACCTACCTGCTGTGTGGACTGGGCAATTTACTTGAGCGCTCGGTTTCCTTCCTGAAATAAGGGGTGATCATAGTGCCTGTTTCATAGGTCATTGGGGCATTAAACTCATTTATTCAACGCATATTTAGAGGTCGCTACTAACTGTCAGGTGTTCTTCCAGCTGCTGCCGTGCAGCAGTCAGCAACGTAAACTCTGGTCCTCTTGAGACCATGTTGCAGAATACGCGCCCTACATACAGCTGGACGAATAGACGCGTGGCGTCAGGGAGTTAAGCGTGACGGAGGAAACGAATGCGGGTGAGGACACGGCGATTAAAGGAGCCAACACAGCCGCCGCACGGCGCCAGCGTGGAGACTGCGCCCGCGCCACCGCCCGGGGCCAGCTCAGGAAGAGGCCTTGGCCACGGCCTGTGTCCCAGGCCCGCCGTCCCGAGGTCCCTGAGGAGGGGGAGGCGGCGTCCACCTTGGAGACCTGTCACTTGTCCTCAGACTCCGACCTCCCCCCTGTGCGCGCCTGGTTCTTTCTCAGGGTCCCCGGGGAGCAGGGTGGCTGCCTGGCCCTGGGCTGCCCTGGAGCCCAGCTTGGGTTTGAGGCTCTTCCCCACAATCAGTGCAGAGGTTTTCCCATCCTCTCGTCTCTAAGGGAACACGAGTCGGCCCCCTCACTAGGCCCCATCAGAACTAAGTGACAAGTGCTAGTAAGTGGCGGCTGTTGGCTTCTGTGGCCGTGTCCATGCTGCTCCCTCAGCCTGGAGCCCACTGCAGCCCTCGGCCAGCTAGCTCGCTCGTCCTTCGCTAACACTGACAAAAACGCGGCTGCCAGACACTCGTGTCAGCTCGTTCGTCCTCACAACGGCCCTCTGGGTTACATGCTATTTATTATCCCCATTTTACAGATGAGTAAACTGACTCCGCCGTTAAACCCAGGCAGCAAGCTCCCTGGCCTGCGTCCTTAACCACTGCCCTTCCGCGCTGACTCCTTAATAATATAATTAATATGCTAATAGCTCTAACAACGAGATCACAACAGACAAAACTGTAGTTGCAGCTAATACTCAGGCTGGTCTCGAACTCCTGAGCTCAAACCATCCTCCCGCCTCGGCCTCCCAGAGTGCTGGGATTACAGGCGTGAGCCACCACGCCCGGCTAATTTTTTCTATATAGTTTTAGTTGTCCAGCTAATTTCTTTCTATTTTTAGTAGAGACGGGGGTCTTGCTCTTGCTCAGGCTGGTCTCGAACTCCTGACCTCGAGTGATCCACCTGCCTTGGCCTCCCAGAGTGCTAGGATGACAGGCGTGAGCCACCGCGCCTGGCCTCGTTTTCTTAACAATATACCAATCACAGTAAACTGATTTACCTATTTGTTTCATTTATTCACTCATTTAGTCAGTAAATATTTATACCGAGTGCTTATTCTTTTCCAGACATAGTTCTAGATACTGGATAAAACAGTAAACAAAATCAACAAAAAATTTGCATCTTAATGGAGCTTACATTCCACTGTGGAAGACAGATAATAAGCACGTGAGTGAAATGTAAGTGGATATGAGAAATGCTAAGGAAGGAAAAGATAGAAGCGGGGTATGAACTGGGGAAGAGGGAGAGCTCACAGTGTTTGATGGGATAGCCAGCGAAGGCCTTACTGAGACGGTAACTCTTGAGTAAGGAAATGCAAAAAGTGAGGACGCTAGCCATGTGGCCATTTTGGGGAGCGTAGAAAGAGAAGCATGTGCAAAGGCCCTGGGGTTGAAGTGGGCCCAGTGAGCTCAAGGACCAGTGAGGAGGCTGGAGTGCCTGGAGTGGGGTGAACAGGGGACGAGTGGGAGGAGAGAAGAGATCAGAAAGATAACACAGGATCACATCGCACATAGTCACGACCGGCTTTTACTTTAAACGGGGTGGGAGGCCACTGGAGTATTCTGAGCAGAAGAATAACTTGACTTACACGTCAACAGCGTCGTTTGGCTCCTGTGGTGAGACGATCCCACAAGCGCAGCAGCAGAGAGGTCAGTTCTGAGGCTAAGGGCAGTCGTGGCGGTGAGAGATGGGGGAGCTTGAGTGAGGCTGGCGGCGGGGCAGGGGCCGGCCCCATCACTCACCGCTCTGAGGGAGGCTGAGAACCGTCAGCTCGAAAAGCTGGAGGAAAACCGGGCGGAGGCGATCTCCTGGCAGCCGAGCGAAGGAAGCACTCAAGGAGCAGAGCGATCCACTCTGTCACAGAGTGGGCCCCGCCAGGTGCAGTAAGGTGGGGACTGAGAAGTGATCCTCAGGTGTAGCCGCGTGGGGGTCGCTGGTGACCCTGACACGGGCGGTTTCGGAGGACTGGTGGAGGCGGGAACTCGAACGTGTGATGTGTGGGATTTAAAAGTTATTTTCAGATGGTGTTAGAGCCGGTTCCCCTCGGCCCCAGGAACAGAGAGGCGGAGTCACTGAGGCTGCAAATGGCAAAGGAGTTTATTGGCCAGCTCGAGCTGGGGTCCAAGTCCCAGAGCTCCAACGCAGTGGCCTCTCCTATGAACCAGGACCCCGCCCCGGGGTAAAAGTGAAGCTTTTATACTTCCTTTTGCACACGACACACCGGTGGCACACGACACGCAGGTTCCACACGACACGCTGGGCACCCCATCGCCCCTCCCCCCTTAGTCCATTGGTTCCTTTGAGAGTGGCGGATTGTTTTGACTCCTGATTGGTTGGCTCCAAGCCCCGGGATTTTCAATTTTCCCGCCGGCGCCAGTTGTGGTCGCGTTTTGGTTTCCGGGAAACTGAAACTTAGGCCTATTCCAGGAAATTCAGCTTTTCATGGAGTCACTCCTGCTCTCACTCCTACATTTAACAAACAACTAAAAGCGAGGACGGTTACAGAAGCAAACGGCATCAGTTAGAATCAACGAGAACACATTTTGTTTTAATCTCAAACACTTTGTTTGATACAAAACAAAGCACATTCTCCTACTATCAATTCCTGTCTTTCAATGGGCAAGTGAACAAGACGTCGCACTGACGGGAGTCATTCTGCAGGGAGGGAAAAACGGACGGCACGAGTGACGGAGAGGAGGACGGTGCAGCCTCCCAGAGCGGGCGGGAGGGTGAATGAGGAAACCCTCTGACGAGTGTCTTGCACACGGAATATGTGGAAGGTCCCTGTGAGGACTCCAAGCTTCCCTGGGCAGAAAACTTGTTAAGACGACAGCTACAAAAACCGACATCCACAGATCGCGGTGGACGCAGCTGTAGATCTTCGCTAGGGTTTTCGCACGTCTATGAAAATAAGGACAGCGATGGTGTGCGGATTGCCCACTGTGATCCAGTAGTTCTGCTGGGCACTTTATCCGTCTATTTCATCGTTTAGTGGCCCTGAGGGACATGAAAACTCAGGGTCAGGGAGATACTTTGACTAACAAAATAATTAAGTGGAGAAACTGGAATTCCAGTTCTTTCTCCCAAACTCCAAAGCTGGTGCTTTTTTGCATTTCGGCCCTGTAGCCACGGGCCTTCTCTGGAGGTAAAGAAGGAAACACGGCCCCAGGCTCTCCACACCGCCCCGAGGAGACTTTCTCAGCAAATACTCTTCGCTCTGCAATGAAAGCGTCACTCATCTGCTGCAGTAATTATGACATTAATTTTCTGGAAACGCTTGTAAGTCCGGGTCCCATAGGTCCTAGGGAGAGACACACATTCCTGTTCTGGAAGTTGGTGGGCGGGGGGAGCGTTAGCTCTGGTCCCATTGTTACCTCTTGTCACCAAAGTGACCCTGAACGCTTCCCTTAGGCCACACCACCCAGGGTGTTGTGGTGACACCAGAAAACAGGCATTGACACAAATGCCGGCACCTTCCTAAGCATTGAATTTTAGTCCTTTTCAGAGAGCTTTCTCTCTGCGTATCCTCTCGCCTTTCTCGTCTGTGGGACCAGGACATTTATAAAGGTGGCTTTTGTGTGTGTGTGTGTGTTGGTCTTAGATGCTAATGAGTTGTTATCTTGTTCCGAGCAGTGAGTTTCAAGTCTCCCCCACGGGAAGTCCTCCAAGCGCAGGAACCTTGCCGTTCTTGGTCATGCCGTGTGCCCAGAGCCTAAGTCTACGCCTAGTCCGCGGCAGAAACTCAGTAAATGTTTGTCGAATGAGTGAATGGATGAATGAATTGGTCAGGCTCCACTCTATTCCGGAAAAATAGCAAATTACCTTAACACCTTGGCCCTAGGGACTTCAGGAATTTTGCAAATATAGATTTCCAGACTTTGCCACAGATCGGCAGAAATAAAATCTCCATAGCAGGAGCCTGGGGATTTGTATTTTTAATAAGAACACCAGACACTTCTTAGTAGTAGGCAAATTTTAGAAGCATGGCCCTGGGGTTTTAAATAAGTAAGTTTCCTACGTGTGTCTCAAACAGTACTTTCCCCCTGTCATTTTATAGTCATTTATTGAGCAACTACTGCAGGATGTCTGAGTCGATATCAAGCATT
>NW_012150396.1:4943901-4944236 GCF_000956105.1 Propithecus coquereli | reverse complement strand
GTCTCACGCCAGCGGTTCTCCCCTGCTTGTGCAGGACGAGGTTTGATCTCCAGGTCTCGCTCGCTCGTGCCGCCCTGCCCGTGAGCTGCCCTGCCCGTGAGCTGCCCCGCGGGTGCGGGCCCCCCTTGCCCGACGGCGCTGTTGCTACAGCAGCGCTGAAACGCCGGCTGGAATCGCAGGCTTGACCCTCTGCGATTTTTTGGGCGTTAATGGATGGTTTAATTCATGGGTGTCAAACCAAGCTAAATAGGACAGGGCGTGACACGAAAGCACTTCTGTGCTCAACAGACCCGTCTTTGGCGCTGGATGCTTCTGGTATCCAGGCCACCTGGGCG
>NW_012150396.1:4938467-4940834 GCF_000956105.1 Propithecus coquereli | reverse complement strand
TAACAATAAAACAGAAAAATTATAACAATGTCCTGTAATAAAAATTACGTGGGTTTATTTTTTAATATTTGCTGTATGTGATTTTTCCTGAATGTCTTTGATTTTACCACCCTAACCCTTAATATTCTCTGCAAAAGAAGGGAAAACACTTTTCTGATAAAATTTTTTTACATCATCTTTTGTTTTATTACAGTCAATAAATACACTTTTATATATGAAATCATTATAGGATTCACATTTAAGGCACTAAATCTCCAAAGCGAAGGGCCCTATTATACTTTGCTCTCTAATTTCTTTTTTCTTTTCTTTTTCCCTCCGTGCTGCGGTAGTGCACTGCGCTCTTGGATTTCAAACACTAGAACATGAGAAGCAAAACTACCGACTTAATTTTGAATTTGCAAGTTTACATTTAGTAGAATAATTAAGTACGTTCAGAAATCTCAAGTAAGAAATTAATAGGCCAGAGGCCGAACTAATAATCCTGACGTGGTTTGGTTACCACTTGGTTTATTCTTGTTATTAATTTACCTTTTTGTCTACAAATCTAAGCTGAGTGACAGTTCCGGCTTTAGAGCACAATGGAGCTAACGGACGAGACACATCCGCTCACTCTCTGTGACTCTGGACGTGTATCTTGCTCTAAACTGCTAATCGTTCACGTCTTGAGCCTCTTGCTGAGCAGGGCATGTTTGTCTGTGCACGCACCGTTTCTCTTCCTGCTGGAACTTTCTCTGGAGTCAGCGTCGCCACTGAGCAATTCCAGGTGTGCTTCCTTCGGCACCTGCAGGACAGGCACAAACCCACCTCTGAACCAGCCTGCCTCCACAGGACTGACTTAACGGACCACCAACCAACAAAAAACACAGAAAAGCAAGGCAAAACCATACTGCTTGTTCCTCCTAACCGCCTTATTAGTATCTTCAGTAGACACCTGAAATGTGATGTCAACATAAAATCTGGGACTCGGGTCAAGGTGTCATAGGAATGTGTGACAACTTGCTAACTCCAAAGTGGGATTTCCCTTGTTCTTTTTTTTTTTTTTTTTGCAAGATGCTTTTCAACGTTTGGAGAACTAGTTTTTATACAGTTGTGATTCTGTCTTAGACTTGGGAAGCTACTCTCGAAATCAGATGCTAGCTGACTCCTGTAATTGGTCTGTGCTGTTCGAGGACACAGAAGCCACCCTGTTGGCAGATGATCCGCTCCCACTCAAATAGCCCGAGGTTTTCCAATCACAAAAAAGATTCTGCTGACTGGCCTGGCTGTGCGGGCCGGCTCCAGGCACTGAATGTTCCTTTATGCATCTAAGTCATGAACAAACAACAAATTATGCAGCAAAGCCTCTCGAGTTTTCGTCTTTCTGTTCCCTGACCCGGGGTGCTCTTTCTCACACCGCAGGCAGTGCGAGGGGAGAGTGGAAAAGCCCTCGCTGGAAGCACATCAAATGCAGGAACTAGGCCACTGGGTGCCGGATGGTTCCCAGGCCCTGCTGCCTTTTGAGGGTAGTGTTAAGTTCATTTCAGAACTGACGCTGGTGCTTTGGGGCCACGTGGAAGAGCAGCGTGTGGGAGCCACAGGCGGCCCCCAGAGCGCACGGGAAGGGGCTCGGGCCGTGGCTATCATCTCTCCATGTCGAAGGCCCTCTTTGCAGGCCTGAGGGTTGGTTTTTGTTTTTGTTTCTCATACGGGAATGATCCTGTAAGAATGGGTCTTTGGCTTTATTCCTCTGAAGCGATGACACATGCTTTGGAAATCTAATTGTGCACTCAGCAGTGCCACAGGAAGCACACCTGAGCACACCCCGGTTTTGCTCTAATGGTCCCCGTGCAATTGTTTGTAAAGATTTGCATTCCTTTTCCTTAAATTCCCAAAGTTTTAAACTTTCCCTCTACAAATAAAGTAGCCGACCCTTACCTCTGTTTTGCATGGAGTATTCTCAGAAATCACACTTGCAGTTTTGGCTCCCAGGGCTTCTTCTAGAACTAAATCAAGGAAGATATAATGGAGAAGACAGAATAACATAAATATCTTTGAAAAAAACCTTTTTGGTATCTATATGGATACATTAAATGAAGAATAGAGAGGTAAATGTCATGTGTTTAAAAAGTATCGCTATTAAAATTGCTTTTAGCCCGGGCGCGGTGGCTCACGCCTGTAATCCCAGCACTCTGGGAGGCCGAGGCGGGAGGATCATTTGAGCTCAGGAGTTCAAGACCAGCCTCAGTAAGAGTGAGACCCCGTCTCTACTAAAAACAGAAAAATTAACCGGGTGTGGTAGCGCATGCCTGTAGTCCCAGCTCCTGGGGAGACCGAGGAAGGAGGATCGCTTGAGCCCAAGAGTTTGGGGTTGCTGGGAGCTATGAGGAC
>NW_012150396.1:4935880-4938417 GCF_000956105.1 Propithecus coquereli | reverse complement strand
AGCTAAATAGGACAGGGCGTGACACGAAAGCACTTCTGTGCTCAACAGACCCGTCTTTGGCGCTGGATGCTTCTGGTATCCAGGCCACCTGGGCGGCTCTGCGGACTGTGCCCGCCTCAGCTGCGTCTGTCTGCGGGCTTCGCCTCTTCTCTGCCTCTGAGCCCAGACCTCTGGCGTTCCTCAGTTTACCTCTTTGACACCAGCTGGAAGAAAGGCCGGCTACGACTAGCAAGCCCCACGGACATGTGATGTGTATCCTTCAACAATGTTAACTACTGTGTCACGGTGTCTCAGTTATCACTGCAGCCAAGTCCCAAATCTGCCCCTGCCCTCCCCACCTCTCCTGCCTCTCCTCCCACCCCCTCTCCGTCCCTCCCTTCTCCTTAGTATCCGCTCCATCTGGGCACCTGGAGGAGGACACTGTGGCCAGGACGCCCTCAAATAGCCCGAGCCACCTGGCCAGACTAACCGGGGTGCTCCGGACCCAGCCCGCACCCACCGAACGGGGTCCCTGGGTGTCAGGGCGGAGGGACGGCCGTTGGCGCACAGCGCTGGGACCCTGACCGTGGCTGAGGAAAGACGCAAACTGCGCAGCTAGGGGCTGTCGTTAGGGGCTTTCTTCTCCTCCCCAGGCTTCAGCTTCCTTAGCTGAAAAACCTCCAGCCACTGCGAGGACCGGAGATAAAAAACGGGAAGCACGGCGTGTCTCTTGCTGTGGACGATCAAAGTTTCAATCAACATAATTCTTGGCCAGGCGCGGTGGCTCCCACCTGTAATCCTGGCGCTTGTGCTCAGGAGTTCGAGACCAGCCTGGCCAGAGCGAGGCTCCGTCTCTACTAGAAATACAAAATTTAGCCGGGCATCGTGCACACCTGTAGTCCCAGCTACCTGGGAGGCTGAGGCAGGAGGATCGCTTGAGCCCAGGAGTGTGAGGTTGCTGTGAGCGAGGCTGACGCCACGGCACTCACTCTAGCCCGGGCAAGAGAGCCAGACTCTGTCTCAAAAAACACCCAAAAAACCATAATTCTGATCACCTTTATTTTTTTCCTAAAACCTGCCCACCTTCCCGCCAACAGTGTTTTCCCCCAGTGGTCCTCAGCCTGGCTGCTCGTCAGAGTTAGCTGGGAGTTGGGCATTTAAAGAATTCTGATGCCGGCGTCCCGGACTGGTTCCATCGGAATCTCTGGGGCTGGGACCATGGCGTCATGATCTAAAAAATTCCCCAGGTGATTCCAATATGCGTCTGTCCCCATTGCCTCCATTCCCCCTTTCCTTTCTGTCTAATGACACGCTGGAGCCTCTGATTCCTTTTTGGACATAGCCCACGGTTCCGTCACGTCCACGTCTAGCGTCTAGCCACTCTTTGCTCCAATTCCGAATCCTGCAGCACAGGATCTTCACGGTTTGGGGTCAGGCACCGCTCGCAGCACACAGACAGTTTCTCTACGGCCCAACCAGCAGCTGATTTTGTGTGCAGTTGGCCATCTGTTTCCTTCGGATGGGGAACAATTTGGCTATAAAATGCACTTGTGACAACTGGGGTTAAAAAGTGTGTGCTCTTCGGCCTCCCTCGTCTCAGCTTTGCTATGATAAATTAATACCCATTGATCAGAGGGGATCCTCGTGGTCATCGTCAGTTCTCTGACACTGTGGCCATCAGCCTTAGACAAGTGACTCGGGTTGGAGAACGTGCCATTGTTGGGACAGCCGTCCATCGTAGAAACAGAACACGTGGCGTATCCGCTGGTCGGTACACACCAGTGTGTGCTCATCGACCATCCCAACCCAGACCTTGTCGTTACCCAAATTTAGACACGTGGTAAATCTCTCTGCAACGTACTAGCTGTGGGACGTTGGGCAAGTTGTCACCTCTCTAAGGCCCACATGACTTATCTGTCAGAGGATAAAAATAATACTTATCATGTGAGGGTTAAACAAAATGGAGGACCTGAAATGCACGGCAGATTTGATAATCACTCGAGATATCTTAACCATTATTGTTTTAGTTTTCATTATGAAGGGAATCAACCTTGGTACCTAAGTCACAAGATCCACAAAGGAGATGTCTTTTGATAGATATATATTTAAGATAATGCCACGGAGCATCTGTTTATACACACACATATCTGTTTACATACACAGGTGCTCCGTGGCATTATGTTAGAGATCGCAAAGCAGGATGAATTCTTAAAAAAAAATCTACCACCATTTGTTACAACCCAGCAGTGCTTCCCAGTAGGGGTCAAAGGCTGTGGGTTCCCTCTCTCTAGACCCAAGGACAGAGTGCAAGGGGTGGGGAGAACGCCCTTTGCCAATTGGTGAGTCCGGCGGGAGCTGGCTTAGAGATAAGCATTATTGAACGCGCTTCACTTTGCCCCACGCCTAAGGTGATGAAACTGACAGATGTCATGACTTCCAGAAAGAGCAGGAGATAACCTCGCCGCCAGTCAACACTGCTTTCGTGTAGGACAGGGTGCAAGTCCAGACTGCACGTAGAGGACTCCCGAGTCCGTAACTCCCGCAGAGGTTGTCCTCTC
>NW_012150396.1:4914000-4916410 GCF_000956105.1 Propithecus coquereli | reverse complement strand
CAGCCAAGTCCTGAAATGCCCCTGCTTGGCCACGAGCAACCCTTTATTTGCCGGATCTCGGAAAAGGTTGGGGGAGCGTCCCGGAGTGCTGGGATGGCAGGCACTCGGTGCGGCTGTTTGCCAGCTGATCTGGAAGCACTGCAGTATTTTAGCAACCAGTGTGGCCCTACGGAACCGCCACGGTGCCCTCAGTCTGACCAAGGATGCCCAAGTCAGGTACATACTCTGCCACTTTCTGGAAGTAGCCTGCTGGAGGAATTATTTGTCCGCCACAACTCTGCATGGATTCAGCAATAAAGGCAGCAATCTACACAAGAGAAGACGGGGTCAAAGTCCATCACGCCCCCCTCCTACCCCCTGAAAAAGAGGATCTCTTATAGAGCAGGTTATTTTAAAAATGGCTACGAATAGACCCGTTGCAAGTGGCAAATAGGCCATTTGATTAAAAAGAAAGGAAAAGGTGTCTATGTTGGAAAAGCAACTGACTTAAAACATTAGTAACTGAAATTCTAGGCTACCGTGAGAAATAGCGGAGATGAGAGGGTGACTTCCATTTCTCCACCATTAATTGAAGTGCGGTGGTTTCATAGGGTGAGCTGAATAAGGCTGATGTTTTGATCAGCCTTGATATGAACCTCTAAAAAACTACCCAGGTTCCAAAGTCATCGCCGTGTCCCTCTTTTCTCAGCGTGGCGAAATACTGCTTGAGGCTGGAATTTGCACCAAGGAGACGGGAGGGTGACTTGTGGCCACACACTGTGGTTACTGTGCTATGTTTCTAGGCCTTGCCCTCACCCAGGCTTAACTCGATAGTGGGCAATTAACAAAAGGACCTACAGATGAAGTGTTCTAGAGGCTAAGAAAGTAGGAAATAGCCCTGAAGTAGGAAGAGAGAGTGCAAAAAATAAAGTATGAGATACATCAAGAGAACCAAGGTTCTTAGTAACTGTATTACCTTGGGTTAAATCCTTCACTTTTTAGTTATTTAGTTTCTTAGTGGTAAAACGAGGCTGTTGGACTCGAGAGATTTCTGCTCTAAAACTCCCCAACTTTACCAGCACATCTAATATTCAGAAGTCCCTGTCTTATATTTGCTCACAGCTTATAATTATTATTAATTAATAATAATTAGCTCACAGCTAATATGACAGCATGAATCCAGTAACTACTGAATGCTAATGTTCTTGGAAAACTACCCACACCCTCTTTTAGCAGGAAAGAGTCCATACAATCTTGTTAATGTAAACTTTTTTCCTGAAAGCACTGATTACCATTCAGGTAAAGAGGTATAGGCTATATCTGGAAGGCAGCTGTGCTCACCACTATTCGACCAATGCAAGGCTGTATTTGAAGAGGAAGAGTATGATGTTCCACACGCTAGGTAGAGCTTTAGGTTTACCTTTGCAGATATATCACATAAGGAGATAGGAAAAAACAAATGGGTTGGGCAGAAAAAGAAGAAAAACAGTTGAGAAATGTGAAGTCAGTCATGAAGACATGAAGATAAAAATATTTGAATTAATTGGAAAAAAGCAAAGGCTTCATTTTAATTTTAATTACGGATTTTTTTACTTGCTACATCTATGCCACGAGCCAGTGTAAAGGCAAAGTATTGTCGAGTTGCATTAAAAATCCACGTAAGTAACCCCCAAACGGGCTGAGAATTGAACTTCAAGCTGAAGACTGAGAAAATGGAAGCCTGTTTTTCCCGCTTCTGAGGATTCTGGTTCTGTCTTAGGAGCCCAGGCCCAGATTGCAAGAATATGCTTCTGCCTTGGCCCAGCAGGCGCAGACCTTCCCCAGGCTCTGTGGCTTCAGGAAGGCCGAGCTGGTTCAGGAGAAGCACCAAGCTCCCTCGTGGGTCTGGAAGTCGGCTGCGGTCCTGGGGCCCCACGGCCACTCTGCCTGTCTCTTCCCATCACCATATATTGACCCCTGGGGCCATTCTCAGTTGGAATAGTCTGTCCCCGAGCTATCGCCTTTCCTAATTCTCTCTTCCTCTACCCCCCTGGACCAGACCCTGCACACCACTGAAGAGGTCAGAATTAGGCCACTAGTTCTGGAACAGGCAGAGCAATTGCATTTCCAGGATAAATAAAAGTAGACAGTCTAGAGGCATGACTGTAATAATGCACTTTTTGAAATACGAACCGAGTAACCAGAGAAGAACAGAAAAGGAAGTTAGACCTAATCATTTTCCATCTCTCCAGTGAATTACAACAGTTCTGACCCATTTTATAAATGGTGTTAAAAACGTTTCCAAAGCGGCAAATACAAACCTTCCTCCCACTGTTATGAGCTTCTTCAATAATTTTCTTTACTTCCTCTGCATACGCACGGGCTGCGTCTGCGTGGTCTTCTCTGTATTTTCCCCTGTAAGTATCTGGAACTGGTGCCTGAACACAGCAAA
>NW_012150396.1:4911280-4913950 GCF_000956105.1 Propithecus coquereli | reverse complement strand
GAATTTACTTGTAGATGACGTGCTGAGCTTCGGCGGTGGCGGGGGTCCGTCGCTGAGGGTCCTTCACTAAGTCAATTCCGATAAAAAGGCCAACGCCCCTGAGGGGGGTGAAGAAGGAAACCCGACACACACTCCATCAAACACCCCGTGGCCGCAAGAAGTCAACACTGTCCCCAAACTTCAGTTTAATCTCAAACTTTCGTGCAACACGCCAATCTAGTACTCGCAGTTGTCTCTAGTGTTTGTCATCCAAGTTTTTTCTCAATTATTTAAAAAAAAAAAAGGCTTAAAAACAACCCTTTCATGCTATTTAGTTTCTTAGGACGATAACGATAATAAATGTTTACGTACATCTATGAAAAATGTCCGGCTTTTCAGGAGAGCGTTTTAAATAATTTTCAATAGATCCTTTAGTGCTACTTTAAGTTCCTTCTTTTTATCTTTTGGGCACTGAAATTATCCCAGCTTTATTAACAGAGAAAAAGTATGAAAGTCGGGAAAGATATACACCCAAATGCTAACAGTGGTGATACCTGGGTTCTGGAGTAAAAATGATTTTTTGATTTCTCTGGGTTTTTTATTTTTTTCTGTATAAGATAAAATATAAGGTGTTTTCATTTTGAAAAAATAACTACATGACGACTTCACGATAAACATACCTAATATCTCCTATCAAAGGGTGTTTAGCCTTCTGCTTATTCAGTAACTCGGTAAGATAATTCCCTACTTTCACGGCGTTGCCCTGAAGGTCTTCATGTTCAATTACATCCAGGACAGCCAAACCAACAGCGCACGATACCGGATTTCCTCCGAACTGCAGAAAAAAGACAGATGAGAAAACATAACGGTCGAATTAGCAGTACTGCTTCATCCATGAGAAATTATATATTGAAGATACAATTTCCATAAAATTTTCTCTTATAATCCTAGTTTCTCAGATTTAGACTATAGCACAATTCTATTCATTCAGGATTGAGTGAAAATTCATTCCAAATTATATTCTCCAACACAACTTCTGCTACATAACTTGTCTGAGGAAGTATCAGGGAATTTATTGGCTTATCCAAACAAAAAACAGACATTAAGTTGGGAATTCAGATTTTCAGAGTGTGGCTGAGGGAGGAAATAGGGGTTTCTGTCACTGAAGAGCAGGGGGGAAAACAGCTAAGCAATGACGTTTTCTCCAAAGAATTTATGTCCTTAGAGGAGAATCTTACTTTTAGCTGTAACGAGTCCTGTTACACACACTGCACAAACTACATAATTTTTCCAAGCTTAAAGCTTATGACTTTGGGGAGTAAAACGAAGCAAATAAAATTTCCCAAAGATAAAAATTTAGTATTTCTTATGACAGCCATACGACATTTATAGTACGGAGTCATCTGAACACTTTCAAAGTGTTTTGGAACCCTAAATATGACACAAAACAAAGAAGATCATATCGCCTTTAATGAAAGTACCATAACCCCTCGAGTTTAGCAGGGCCACTGTCTATCATTGGAAAAATTAATAAGAAACTTTCTGTAAAGGGGAAAGATACACAAGGGAAAAATGCAAGAAGCATTTTGCTAGACAGAGTGAAATCTAGTTGGATCAAAGTTTGGGTGGGGTCATTCTTTACTGCATTTGGAGGAAGTGCATGCATTATTTTTCCCTCCTAGCATTCAAGTTGGAGACCAGAATTTACCGTATTGAAATACTCCATCCCAGAGCTGCTGAAGGCTTCCGCAATTTCTTTGGTTGTGACCACACACGCCATGGGGTGGCCGTTGCCCATTGGTTTTCCCATAGTGACGATGTCTGGAACGAAGCCTTCGCCATGCATCTGGAAGCCCCAGAAATGTTTCCCAACGCGGCCAAAGCCTACCTGAACTTCATCAGCTATAAACACACCCCCTGCTCCGTGCACGTATCTGAAAAGCAAAGAAGCAGTCTAATGACTTCAGGTCACCGAGAGTCCCCAAACCCACCCACAAAGATACAGATTATCGAAGACGAAAAAGTGTCGTTAACCTGAAGACTTAGTCATTGTTAAAAACTTTTCAGTACTCCAAACCCCACACAGACATCATTGATTTTACAATATAATCACGTAATTTCTAGATTAGATATAGCTCATATTGTTCAGGTTTGTGCTGCTTAAAGTAAGCTATATTGCAGTATTTTAAGCAAGAAAAGGAAGACTTGAACAATTAGCTTTCAGCGGTGTTCATCTTCAGATGTTTACTAATTGGCAAGTCTTGTGCACCAGCCAGTGAGGGAGGCCGCCAGGCTGGGGCTGCAGCCAAGTCCTGAAATGCCCCTGCTCGGCCACGAGCAACCCTTTATTTGCCGGATCTCGGAAAAGGTTGGGGGAGCGTCCCGGAGTGCTGGGATGGCAGGCACTCGGTGCGGCTGTTTGCCAGCTGATCTGGAAGCACTGCAGTATTTTAGCAACCAGTGTGGCCCTACGGAACCGCCACGGTGCCCTCAGTCTGACCAAGGATGCCCAAGTCAGGTACATACTCTGCCACTTTCTGGAAGTAGCCTGCTGGAGGAATTATTTGTCCGCCACAACTCTGCATGGATTCAGCAATAAAGGCAGCAATCTACACAAGAGAAGACGGGGTCAAAGTCCATCACGCCCCCCTCCTACCCCCTGAAAAAGAGGATCTCTTATAGAGCAGGTTA
>NW_012150396.1:4898670-4901425 GCF_000956105.1 Propithecus coquereli | reverse complement strand
ACCTCGCCCGGCCTACGATCCCACTGTGCCCTGCCCACACCAGGCCCCAGGTGCTTTCGGTAAAGATGAGCCGCACGGCAGAAAGCAAATGAAAATTAAGGATGTGCTGCCCACGTCAAAGTCGGTCCAGGTCAGTGACAGCAGCAGATGAGCGGCTTTGCGGACACGAGGAGCCCGCGGTGGGGCTGGTCTTGACAGACGGCGCGGCAGGCTGGGGCCACCGGCTGGGCCACCTAACTATGCTGCGTTCACCCAACATTCATTTGATTAGGTTCCTTATCTCTAAAATGAGGATCATATTTTTTCCTTCTGGTTCAGAGTCTAAACATACTATGCAGACACGGAGGAAGAAAATAATCATTATTGTAACGTTCACTATGCTGAGTGTTTTACTTGTGTTTATTCTCATAACAGCTCTGCAAGACAGGGGTCGCCATCTCCTTTTTATGGAGGAGGGAACAGCCTCAGAGAAGTTAGGTAACCAGAATGAAGTCTTACAGCTCATAAGAAGCAGAGCCAGGATTCAGACTCAAGCCCGTTTAACTTCAAGACTGTAATTCTTTGTCCTAGATGAGCTCTGTCGTATCCAGTCTCTGTGGACAGGGTTGTTTGGAATTAATTTCTCTTTGACAGTATAGAATTCCTTAGAAATGGAAGTCAAATATTATGCTTCATTTATTAAAGGCAATAATGCCTTATAACAACAACAAGTTAGAGTCTAAGATATCTTCTTAATTCTTTACAAAGAAGAAAGAACAATTTTCTGGCTATAAATTTGGTTTTAAGATATGTCATTGAAAAGTGACTCACAGAAAATCATATAAGGAACATTCACAGAATTTCTAATCGTTAATTTTAATACATAGGTATCATTTTTAAAAAATAGGAGTTTCTGCTATATAGACAACTTCCCCCTGATATAATATTGCATTTTGAGCATGTATTTAGGCGTACATTTTCAAAAACATACTTTTAAATACCTGTGTAACATTTCCTAGAATGGATATTATAACTTGAATTTACAGAATTTTAAAGCTGGAATGTATCTATTCACTTGAATTTCCTCCTTCTTTCCTTTGTGTTGGGAAAATAAGCTCAATTTCTTTAAGAGAACAAATCAAAAATCTTAAAAACGTTTTAGCTTGTGTAGTAGTCACTTCTTTGCTAGAATTCCTCACGCACGCTTTGAGAGAGCTGTCTTGGCCTGTGGATTCCTTGGCTACTTACTCCAGCCCGGGGAGGTGGGCATCGCTGGCCAGTTAGGTTCAGTGTCGTGCAAGGAGGCCGAAGCACCGGGAAGGCCAGGCCCCTGAAGCGTGCTCACTGAGTGAACGGCAAGGATCTCAAACCTTTTTAGACGTCTCTGCTCCACCACGCATCGAAAGGAAAGGTTTGCAGGAGAGAGTAGACAGTTCAATAGAAATGGGGATGGGCGAGAAAGCTGCAAACATACCCTGAATTTGTGAAATAACAAACAGAGAGTTTCTCCGGCAGGGTTGCTGAAAGGCGCTTGGCATACTCCACGATGTTGTCGTGGAGGAAGCGAGAATTCGTATTTAGCAGCTCCATCTGCTTCAGGGCAGCTCTGACCACTTCTGGGTGACAGTGTCCCACTGAAATTTGAGACAAAAGTCCAAGAAATAAGTTACAATGCTAAGTGCCTGGGAAGTCAGGGGAATGATGAAGCAAGAAAAAAAAATTAGCTGAGTTCCTTTCTCTTACACACTTTGCTGCAACTTTTCCCTGCTAGGACTGCTGGCCCACTCAGCAGAGAAACTGCAATCCCTGAGACAAATATTAACTGTCCCAAGTCTGCCCTTCTGCATAAACACGGTCTTCAAAGCGCTACCGAGACAGGACAGTTACCGTGGGCGACGTTGTTGATGCAATCCAAGTACCGCTCGCCCTTCTCGTCAAACATGTATTGCCTCTGGGCTCGCACGATTTTCACGGGATCCGCGGCAAAGAAAACTTTGCATGAGGGCCTAGGAATAATCAAAGGAAACATTTTGGTCTGGTCGGACTTCTCAGTATTTTTCCTTCTCAAGGAAGGTGACCACCAGTGGAAAATTACAATCGCGTACAGGACAGGGAAAACACAAGCTGAGTGACATACACTTCACTGCATTTCATATCAGCCTGGAACCTTTTACCATAATCCCTCCTTCGTGACATTGCTCGCATTTCTTGTGCTTGTTATTAAGTTCACCATGATCTGACAACTTACTCAGAGGCCTGTGAATCAAATCTCTGACAGCTCTCATCACACAGACCAATAACCAATGTTCCTTTGGGATATTTTGTTCTACCAGAAAAAAAAATAACCAAACTTTTCTTGGGGGTCTTACTATGTGTCAGAAACTGTTACATATTTTATAAGTATTATCTCATTTAATCCTCTCAACAAGTCTATGAACTAGGGGTTATTATCATTCTCATTTTTACAGGGGAGGAGACCAAGGCACAGAGAAATTAAGAAACTTGCTCAAGGTTGCACAGCCAGCAAGTGAGAAAATCAGGATTTGAAACCAGGCTGTGTTGTCACGGCCCAAGATATCTTTCTCTCTCTCTGTGTTTGTCTCTCTGTCTCTCCTTATTTAATTTATAAAGAAATAAATAGCACTAAAATCTAAATACAAATAACTTAAGAGTTAAATACAATGAAGGAGATTTTATAGATCATTTCCGTTTCTATGTATTTTAACTGGTATTTGTCCTGTCAAACTGTCCTGTTTTCCATTTTTTTTTTTTTTTT
>NW_012150396.1:4895097-4897470 GCF_000956105.1 Propithecus coquereli | reverse complement strand
CCCCCCCCCGCCATCGACCTTGCAGGCAGGTGGCTTTGCAGGGCAGGGCCGCAGGCAGCCGCAGCCCCTTCGCTTATTTCTCACGCACCTCTGCAAGCGCCAGACGCAACGGGCGCCCTGACCCGCGACTCGCCGCGTCTGCCCGGCGCCGTGGGGCGGGACGTTCGTCCGTCTGTCGCAGGAGGGGACGCTAAGGCGACTCGGGTGACCCCCGGCGAGGTCGGCGCGGTTTGGTCGTTCACACCGCGGGCGGCCCGAGGCGCACCGGGGGGGACCCGCATGTCTACACCCCGGCGGGGGCCCGGCCGGGAGACCGCGCTGCGGGGAGGCGGCCTCTCGGGGACGTTCGGGCTTTTCCGGGTGGTTGCGGGTTAACCCTTTCCCGCCCGGCCCCGCGCGCCGGGACGCAGGTCGTCGGCGCCGGTTTGCCTGCGCAGGCGTCACGAGGACTGTTTCCGCGCTCGCAGTGTTCGAGAACTTTCGAGCTGGGAGCGGGGCCGGCGAGCAGCCGCCCCGGGCCCCGGGTCCCCCGCGCTTGCCGCCCGGCCCGGCCTTACCCGATGTGCCGCCCGCGGAGCGCCAGCGTGTCGCGCTTGCTGTGCAGCTCGCACATGCCGCGGGCGGGGTCCCTCCTGGGGTCCCCTCGCCCTGGGCGTCCGAGGTCACCGCCGGCACCCGCCCGCCGGCGCCGCCGCCCTTTTAAGTCCCCCCCTGCGTCCGCGCTCGGCCAAGCCCCTCCCCTCCCGCGCCTGGCCCCGGAGTCCCTACCCCGGCCGCGTGTTTCCCGGCTGCGCCCTGCCCTCGCCGTCCTCCCCTGCTGCCCGCGAATTTTCTCCTTCCCACGCTCGTTCTGGTTTCTTTGCGGTAGGCTCCTCTCCTTTCTTGTGGGAATTCAGAGCGAGGCGCTCCCCGGAGATGCCAGGACCACGGTTCTCTGCGCGGTCGCCCGGCGCGTGGTCCGTCCCCAGCTGCCCTTCACCCCGCACGAGCGCGTGCCCCAAGGACGCGTGAGCGTGTCGTCTCGCAGGCAGGTGTCTACGCAGGGTTTCGAACACCTGCTATAACGGGGATCCATTGCTAACGTCTCCAGCCATGCCGATGACAAAACCCATCGACACGGGTCACCTCGTTCGGTCTTCACCGTTCAATGAATGGGGAAAGCGAGGCTGTCCCTGGTGCATCACTACGCGCCTGCCTGGTGGTGGGCGCGGGGCTCATCTCTGCGGGTTCCTTGACTTCCTTTGAGACGCTCTCACACGGATCGGGTCTGAGGTTGCATATGCGGACGGCTAGGATGCTAGTGAGCTATACCATCAAATCATAAATTATTTGAACAGCTAGCGGTCGCCTGGTTGGACGCCCTGTCCTCTTGGCAGCAAGGTGAAGGCTTGCTCGGGGTCACGCAGCTGCTTAGCATCGAGTTAAGACCCGATCATTTCGTGGTGTTTGCTCTGTGCTTTGAAAGGGCAGCAGGGAAAGCCCAATCGTTGTATCAACACATTCGATAAATATTTGCAACTGAACCTTCTCCTGAACGACGTTTGTGTTAATTTGCACCTGCCTACTGCAGGAGGAGTAGCATTGCGTTGCCTAAGGCAGCAGGAGAAATGGGTTCTAAGAGGAGCAGAGGACTCAAAATTCTAGGTTTGATAAATGAAGGGCAGAAGGCACTCGGGAGAACTGCAAGAGCTCCCGGTCGTGTCGTCTGGGTCTGGTTCTGTGTTGGAACGATGCTGCCAGCTGGACACCTACCTGCCAACTACCCGGACCTGGTGGAGTCCCAGGTGGTCACCCTCCCTCCACAAAACTCCACAGTCCTGGCGATTTCTAAGTGCCTTAATGTTCTTTACATGGCCCTGGGCTGAGTCTTGGGTTCTAGATCTGGCTCTTCCCTCAACAGGCTGGGCTTCTTGACCTTGCCGAGGTCAGATTTCTTTGTGTTGAAAAACAGTCTCTCTCTGGCTCAAAGCATCACAACAGAGCTTAAACGAGATCGAGGTTTGGCGTCTTTGAGGGTTGGGTCCTTCGCCCTTTCTTTGTCCCAGGGTGATCCAATGGCTCCCTCGGATTTAAAACCCATCCATGTGCCACGTTTACGTTCCACTAAGACCTTTCTTCTCAGTCCGCACCTCTCCTATTTACGTTCTTTGTTCACATCTCCGCTTAAATGTCTCCTTGGACATCTCAGACTTAGACGTGCGGGACGCAGGTGCAGGCGGTGCTGCGCGCGGCGCTGACGGCCAGGGTGGCCCGGGGTGGTCCCGGTGGCCGGGGTGGCGGGGGTGGCGGGGGTGGCCGGGGTGGCAGCTGTGGTCGGTGGGGCTCCCCTCGTCTCCCCAGGTCGGGGCGGAGCCGCAGCGCCCGCGGCGCAGG
>NW_012150396.1:4886381-4894997 GCF_000956105.1 Propithecus coquereli | reverse complement strand
GGGTGGTGGGGGAGGGTCAGGAATAGAGAGGGGGACCGGGGGCGACTGGGGCGACGACGTACAGGCCCACGGGGCCGGGTGGGGGAAGGAATGCGAGCGGGGGAGCCGGGGTGGCCCGGGGCGTGGGGAAGCAGGACTCGGGGTGACATTGGGGCGGTGGCCGCGGAGGGGGACGGGCGGCTTCAGAGGCGCGAGGGGGCCTGAGACGCAAAGTGGGCTCAGAGGGCGCCTCCATCAACCCGCCCCCGGCGCGCCTTTCGCGACGCCCTTGGAGGCGGGAATCGCCCCGGTCCCCGGCGCGCGCAGAGGTCCCCGCGGGCGGGAAGGAGCCGACAGCGAGCGGCCGAGTCCCGCGGGTCGGGCCGGGCTCCGGGGAGGGCGCTCTGCTGGGGACGTGCGGACGCCCCCGGGATGGTCTCAGGCTACGGTCCCCAACCCCGGGCCGTGGACCGGGACCGGAGTGTGGCCTGTGGCCTGTTAGGGACCGGGCCACGGAGCTGCACCGCCCCTCCCCCGCCCCGTCCGTGGACAAATCGTCTTCCCTGAAACCGGCCCCTGGGGTCGGAAAGGTCGGGGCCGCTGGTCTCGGGCAGGTGCTGTCTGCGGTGGGGGCTCCAGAGCGTGGGGCGCAGGGGAGCCCGAGGGCGAGCAAGGAAGCCGCCCCAGCTCGCTCTTCTCTTTTCCTCACTCTCGCCCGCTCCGAATTTCCACCATGGACTCCCCTGACCCGCCTCCCCGGTGCCGCGGGCCCGTGTCCCGCCAGGCCTGACCTCGCGGCCCGGGAAGCGCGTCCGCGCCCGGGGCGGCGGTTCCGCAGCGGTTGCCGCCTCAGTGCGGGCCCAGCGTCGCCCGCGCCGGCTCTCGGGTGCTCAGGCTGCCTTGTTTGCTTTGGTGCGTAAACGTTTGCTATGGCAGAAAATAAGACTGAGCTGCTGTTCCAAGTCTTAGCGGATTTTCACCTCCGCGTATTCTCGCACTGCCCCTGGGTTGCAGGGGGTTGTGGGATTCAGATATACGAGTAGTACAAGGTAATTGAGGAAATGGAAGGAAATGAAAATCTGTTGGGCAGGGCGCGGTGCTCACGCCTGTAATCCCAGCACTCTGGGAGGCCGAGGCAGGAGGATCGCTTGAGCTCAGGAATTTAAGACCAGCCTCCGCAAGAGCCAGACCCATCTCTACTAAAAATAGAAAGAAATTAGCAAGGCCATTAAAAATGGAAAGAGTTAGCCGGGCATGGCGGTGCACTCCTGTAGTCCCAGCTACTCGGGAGGCTGAGGCAGGAGGATCGCTTGAGCCCAGGATTTTGAGGTTGCTGTGAGCTAGGCTGACGCCACCGCCATCTAGCCTGGGCAACAGAGTGAGACTCTGTCTCAAAAAAAAAAAAAAGAAAAAGAAAAGCAAATCTTTTGGGTCATGTCATTCAGCATTAACTACTGTCAACATTTTGAAATATTTCCTCATTTTACAGTTGTATTTATGAAATAAATGTGTAACAGTAATATATAATGTATAATTTTTACAAGTTTAGCATTAATTTTTTTCCTGATTTTTAAAATCTAACATGAACTTTCCTCTTTCTAAAAATTCTTCAGAAACATTGAATGGGTGCATAAAAGATGCATTATAATGGCATAGTTGAACATCTAAATCGTTTCCATTTTTTCATTACCGATGTCGATTCAATGGGATTCTTGTGTTTAAGTCTTGGTATGAATGATTATTTCCTTAAGATAGATTCCAAGAGGTAGAATTACTGAGTTAAATATTTACTAGTTACTTATTTAAGGCTCTTGATCTGCGGTACAAAACTGCTCTCCAAAAAGTGCGCCCTCCCAGCAGAACGCTGGTTTCCCACATCTTTGTCAGGGCCTGTCTCCTGTCAAAATAAAAAACCTAGTGCATGTGATAATAACAGGCAACTCAGAAACACTAGTGATTTTGTGCATTATCCACCTTGTGAAGAAAAGACCCATGGAAAAAAGTACTGGAACAACTGGCTACGGCGTTTGGGGGAAGGAGTCAGCTCTTTGTAAAATGTACTATGTCCTGCAACCTTGCTAAAACCAGTCTCGTAGCGCCTTGGTAGATGCCACTGGATTTTCTGCATAGATGATGCTGTTTGCTCAGAATAAAGGCAGCTGTGTCTCTTCCTTCCTCCCCCCCAAAAGAGACATCTCGGACTTAACAAATCCAAAATAGCTTTGATCCCCGCCCCAAAACGACTGTGTTCAATAAGCCCCCATCACTAGTTGTTTATTTGCGCATTCAAAATACATCAAATGCTCACTGTAGCCAATGAATGTTTTCACTGCTAGACATACAACCGTGGATGAGACCGAACAGTCCCCATCCCTAGTGGCTCCTACTTCAGATCTGTACTGTCTAGTAACATTGCCTCTGTTGTATCTCTCTTCTCTTTTTTTGTATCAAAATGGATGAAACGAGTGATGGGGAAGTCAGCAGATGGCTACAGTGAGGAAGGGCAGAGCGCTAATAACCAATTAACATGAGCCTCAAGGAAGTGGGGCTTTGACTACCGAGCAATGTGGATGCTCAAGTTTCTTTGTATCCTTAAGGTGGGAGGGTTGTGGGAGAATTAGCAGCCTCCACTTGAGGGAGTTGCAGAAGAATGACCTCAGAATCTGAGTTGGGACGATGATGATGAGAGAAAACTCACCGTAAAAGGAAGATCAATACGCTGGCATTAATGCCACTCACATTCCATTAGAACAGGCCAGACTAGCATCTCAAAGTGTGGACAGAGTGACAGAGGGTATGAGGTGGAGGGGAGGTGGGTATTAGTTGCAGGGAAGCCAGTTAGGCTGTTCTAAAAGTCCAAGAAGGAAATGAGGACCGTCTAAACCGAGGTAGTGGTGGTGGAGACCGAGAGAAGGGGTGGATCCGAGAAAGATTTAGGAGGTAGAATTGAAGGGCTTGGTAATGGACTAGATGCTGTGTGTGTGAGGGGAGGGGTGGGTGATGAGAGGCGGGAGGTGTCCCTGATGATTCTGAGGTCCCCATCCTGTTTTCCTGGATGGCAGGAGAGGAAGGTGGCACCATTCGCTATGACATGGGAGAGAACCAGGGGAAAGGGGAAGGTGCCAAACATCTGTGGGACAGCCAGGTGGACGTGCCTGTATCAGCTGGTCTAGAAGCCAGAAGGACGTCTGTGATGAAGACAGAAACCTGGTCTCGGTGGCCAAGAATGAGCTGTCCTGGAGAGAGAGAACGTGCGGCAGAGAAGAGCAAAAGCAAAAGGGAGGATGAGAGTCAGAGCCCCAGAAGCATCATTTAACCGTCAGAGGAGGAAGGAGCTGGCAGAGGGGAATGAGAAAGAAACAGGCCACAGTTTTCATGGACATCAATAAAGCTTTATAACAATACAATTCGTTATCATTGTTCGGATTAATATTGTAACAATTACACACTTTTTACATTATGAAAATCAGTCATAAATAGTGTAAAAATAATTCTGAAGATCAACTTCTCACAAAGTAGGAACACTGAAAACAAGTTTAAAAAGCAAAATAAAACAAATTAGAAACTGAACAAAATGCAATTATCTCCAAATTGCAAATCAAAAAACCTCATGCATCTTTTGATTCAGTAATGTCAGCTGGAGAAATTACAATGAAATTGAAATAAGAAATCAAACAGGGAGAATTCAATCTTTCAATTATTTACACTGCTGAGAGAAACAGGTTTGTGCCATATTTACAGTGATAAGACACAACACATTCTTAGTATTCTAAGAACATCCAAGTACACGAGACTGGCCCACAAACATTTAAAAAAATATGCAGTGTAATAATGCTTGCCAAATTTTTTTTTTTTTGCATTTTCACTTATTTTGTATTTGTGTGAGTTTTTGGCAATATAAAAATAGCTGCGCATAGAGATGAACTTCAAAATGTAAAAAATACAAATAAAAATATAATATTTTCTAAAGAAAAATCAGATACATACATCTTTTTAAAATGTTATTAAGTTGAATGAAACATTTACAACAGCATAAAGAATATTCACATAAATGCCAACAATGCGTAAGACATTCTTTTATGAATCCACTTCATTATTTCTGAGATACGTGAGAATATCAACTGTATTTTGAGAAATGTTGATACTTTCTTTGTTACATTGTCCATAAATCATGAATAATGGTTCAGTTTGAAAAATCTTTCTATTCCCAAAAGGACAGTTCTGTCAATAAGAGGCATAGGCAATTTTATGCATTTAAATATATTTTTAAAATCAAAAAGTCATTAAAATGTTTATTAGTATTGGAATAGCAAAACCAAAATCCACTAAAAATTTAAGTTAGTGGAGTGTCCCTGCTGTGACATATAACACATCTAGCCCACGTAAAAATATTTCAAGAAAAATGGGAAGAATTAGGGACTGAAGGTTCTTATATTCTAAACAATTTAGCAGAATCATAATTGGTCAAGCTTGTTAATTCCACTAAGGATGTATGATTGAAACAGTCAGAATCACATGGGATTGTTCTTATTTACTATTTTTGGAAAGATAAGATTCCTATGAACTTGACTTCCTAGAGATAGCAGGGTTGTTTGTGTGTGTGTGTGTGTGTGTGTGTGTGTGTAAATTAGAAAGTCCTATTTTTGGTAATGAAATAGTAATATAATTTTACTATCAAGAAATAAGGAAAAGCAAGGTTTCAAAAATCAGCATCTGTATGTCTCTTATGATCACTCATTAGACGATGTTAAAACACCATCACACAAGTAGAGCCCAATTCTGGATAAGACAATATATAGTGGGGAATAAAAGGAGAACAAATCAATAACTTTTCATGCTTCAATAGTAACATTAAAAAAAATCTTGGAAATTAAGCAAATTTCCTATATGATAAAAATATAAGATACCAAAGACAATTTTTTCTTAGGTACAGACATGCTGATTTGACCACTTTCTTAAACTAGCAGATATATATATAGAGACACATATTGTTGGACAATATTGTTAGACAAAGGACATGTAGTATAAACTACGAGATGCGTACGTTCTTGCTGTCCCATTAGAACATCATATGCACAGACTGTAAGTTCAAAAACAAGACCTTTCTTCTGGTAGAAATTAAAGATACTCCAATGTCTTTTATAAAATCAAATGAGAAAGAAAAATCCTCCAAGATTGCTTTTGATAATGAGTAGCGAAAACTAAAAGAAAAATTAAGCACATTTGTGCGCTAGGTCCTCCATGTGGTGTATGCAGACTTCTCTGACACTGGTTTTGCCATGTTAAATTAAATCATCTAAGCTCAAAGACGAGTGAATGAAAAAGACGAAATGAACGACAGTTCAGAAAGGCATGTGGTGTACGAAATGAACATGCACTAAGGGGATCCAGGACCCCAGTAAACACGCGGCATCTACAGGCACATTGCTTTGTTTTACAGTAAGAAAGGCTAGTCATTGAACCACAATTACAGCAAATTCAAGAACTTTAAAAATAAAACCACACACTAACGATTTAGGAATGCTATTAAATAGAGAAATGAAATTATCCATAGTAGTTGCATTGTCCATAATAAAAAAGAAAAGAAATACATTAGCACCAACCAACATGAATGGGAAGCAATTTTAAATCTAAAACACAAAAATAATTTGGCATCCTTCAGAAATGTGTTATCAGAAATACAACCTGACCTTGCCTTATTTCCAATGTATGTTTTATATATTTTTTCACAATCCTCTCTCTATCCAATAGTATAAATTAAAAGAAAGAAGTCTTTAAGGAAAATATATGTTATCTACCAACATATATTAACAAACATAACTCATTAGTTCATCTAGAAATTATCTGAGGTTCCTCTATCTTGATGACAAAATAGATGCTTGAACATATTTTAGTAGCCAAAAGTTTAGGATTATCCATGGAGTCAAGACCTAGAAATTCCACCGAACAAAGAGGACTATCATGCCTTTGTTTTTCCCAAGGAAATAAATGTAATGGAAATTTATAACTTTCTTTAATCCTAAAATAAATGAGTGTTGTCAAATCAGTTATAGAGCAAAACCCAATATACACACAAGGCAGAACGGTATTCTTTAAAGGGCTGTGATCAAAAAGAATTTTTTTTATACGTGAAGTGATTCTCTTTTGATGTCGAGGTATTCTCTTTTGAAGCTGTGCGAGTTTTAAACAGTGACCCATCTCAATACCTCTTTCTACTAGAGTAGCAGAAAGAAAGAAAGGAAGAAATATAGCCACCAGACTTTTCTCAAGACAGTTTAGTGTTTTTCTGAAGAGAATGTAGTTTCACCCCCTTCATTTCATTTTTACAAATCATTTAAGACAAATTCTTTCAGACGTTGAGCAATACCTTGTCCTAATATCATGCCATGTAAGAAATTGCTAGAAAATGCTCTCCATTATTTTAAAAATGCTAAATTGGCTTAGAGGTGTGGAATGTTACTAGAAATGTTACCAATTAGACTGATCTAATAGTTTAAACATCTATCTAACCTGGAAAACTCAACAGAATGAAAAAGGAAGATGCCACTTTGTATGAATGATCCTTTGGTTACATAATATGAAAGAGATCATGAGGATCTTAGGGTCCTTGCCTTACAATTATGGCTTAATCACCGTCACCAGAAGCCAATGATGAGCTAAATTCCCCTCTGGTGGGGAAAACCTACGCATGACACTAGAAATCTTCCCACAAAATGGCACTGAGTCAAGACAGAAATTAAATTCTCTAATGGGCTGAAAAGGTAACTACTCCTCCTTGACAATGTTTCTCCGAATGTGACCCTTCCTCTAAGAACAAACCATTTCAAAACACGCTACCAACTCTTCACTGCGCAAAGAAATGCTCAGTCTAATACAGTTAGGTAACTTCTGCACAAGTGATGAAAACATACTCTCCTAAACATACTCTCCTTATGGCAACTATGTTTCACAGCTTTCTGAAATCTCAGATTTGGTCAGTGGTTAAAGGATAAGACAATCATGTAGAAAAGTAAAAAAAAAAAGAGAGAGAGAAAGAAATCTAAATATAGACAAAACTTAGAACCATAAGAAATAGAAATGAGTTAATACTATCAAATGTGACAAAATCTTCGCTTTATATTAACTGATAATCTCTATGTATGTTACATTCATCATGTAAAACAGTCAAAAAGTACTGAAAAAAATGCTTAACTTTCATGCTTTACAATGATAAAACTGAAAATAGAGATTCTTTTATGTTCTCTTCAATTATCCAAAACAAGAGAGAAATCAGGAAAAGTTCATTTGGACTGTTGGAGCCAAATCGGTATGATTTGAAGACTTATTTAAAATAAATTGTTCAAAACGGATGTGACAAAAACTGAAACAAATATTTTCTACATATTTCTGGGACCACCAAAAAGGATTAAAATGAATGGAAATATCTTTCTGTTTCTAGAACTTTGCAGAAAATGATATGGGTTGGGTCCTAGAAGGGAGGAGAGCTCTTACATCATCTTTGGCAGAGACGGTACGAGTGACTCCCCGACAGCTTCAGGAGAGGCTACTTCGGCCGCCCCCTTCTCAGAGCAGGTTATTTCTTCAGCACCCTGAGCTTGGGTGGGATATACATACCCCTTCCCTCAGCGACAGGGGGTATCCCAAGAACCTCCTCTTCCAAAAGAAGTGCTGTACGCCTCTGTCCTTTTCCCAAAGCACCCATATTAACACTTGGTGGAATTCGGTTTATTTTTAAAAAACGTCTGCAGTTCTGGGTGTTTGCATTTGTAAACCTCTTTCCTACTTGGTCACACGAGAGACAGTGCTGGATGCTGAATCAGTCCTCTTCCTGCGTCTTCGCGGCCAAGGGCTGCCCGAGGAAAACTGGCGGCAGCAACAGGCTCCGCCCCTTGGTATTTCTATCAAGGTGGCAGCTGAGCCCACAATACCGGAAGCCGTAGATCTGCGGTCGGGACTGCAACTCCCTCAAAATACAAGACAAAGTGTGTGTGTGCTCTCCGACACCTTATCTCTTTTTGGCAATAAGCCACGGTGTAACCCCCTTGAGACGACAAAAGGAACACAAGTTTAGATGCAATCAAGGGACTCAGGATGAGCATGCGAGCATCTGCAGCCGCACAGTGAGCAGGCTGGCACACGGTCATGCTGTTTTAGTCAGTCTCAGCGGGCAGGGTGGGCGTGAATCAACGCTGCTAGGGAAGGTGGATGGGGAGGTGACAGTCAACGCTAAAGTTGGTCAGTATAGTACATTTTCATAGCTCTGAGTCCATATTTGGTCACGATTTCATGTAAACTATTTCATGGCACTTTTTGTCCATGCAGTTAACAAGCCCAAAGTAAGAAAATAGCAAGTATGATCATTCTCCGTCACTGACGTGTCCACATAAATACGTATCTTCACGTAAGGTCAAGAGATACTGAGCTATGTTTCTGCAGGCTTCTCGCTGCTTTCACAGATGTAAGTGGAGAAAGGACGGACACATGTACTACGGCCAGCAGGAAGAAGCAGCCCTATGTAAACATATCTCAGACTTGTACAATCTGCAATTCAGTTTTCAACTATAAATATAAAACGTGGACCATTATATACACAACTTCATGCTTGGAGGGTTAGATTCATCACTGCAGGAAAACAGA
>NW_012150396.1:4883976-4885426 GCF_000956105.1 Propithecus coquereli | reverse complement strand
CCCGGCCTCTGGTTCCTCATTTTAAGCAGCCGTAATTGTTAAGGTTTTCCTAGAACTAAAGTTAAGTCTGAGGGGATGAGGAACAGACGTCTTTGAGGCGTAAGTTTACAGAGCAGATCCTAGAGACTTCCTTGACGTTTACTCAAACATCAATGAGCAAAGTAGAATGCACAGAGGAGAGTGGTAGAGGTTTCTTCATCCAGCCTCAGCAATGCTGACTAATCCACAATCATCTGTCAGTTCATTAATTAACAACATTTGTTTGTCTCTATTCAGGAAAAACAGATGCTCTCCTAGGTGTGCCTAGGAGGTTGATCTTCGGAGATGGAGTCTACTCGATGTTCATGCACGTCATGTTAACGCCAAAAAATGTTGCTGTATGATGCATTCCTTTCTCTCACCTCTCACTTATCCCAAATTTTAAATCTGATCCAGTTTTGGGTGCCATGACCAATATTTTGTATATAATCTAAAGACTCTTTTCTTTCTCTGATTTTAAAACTTCATTTAAAAAAATCTGTTACTTTGCTTTGGTAGGGTTCTGCCACAAACCTGTCAGCCCTACCTGAAAAAATAAAGCTTAGCGAAACACGACAAAAGATGAAGGTGCAGCGTGTCGAGGGCAGGGCCACAGGTGCCGTTCCTACTAAATAGTTTCTCACCTCCGGACGAGGACGGGTGATGAGTTTACACACACCCTGTACGTATTTTCTTAACAATAATTCTGCCATTCGTTCACTCCACCAGCTACACTGTGAACTGGCACACCGTTATACTTCAGATGTAGTTTGACTGCGCGTTGTGTGTTGGTTAACTTAGAAAACTGAACTACATCTAGAAGGAAAAGTAATTTAAACAAAGATCAAATAGTTTTTCATGAAAAAGTTTTTATCGGGAGTAGCACGATCAAGAGGACTTGTTAATTAATCACGCTGACTTACACTGCTGCCACGATCTGAATTTTAAGTCAAACATTTGCCAATGCACTCTACAGCCTAATGAACACAACAGTCTTTAAAAGGGTGGTCCACATAAAACAGGACTCACTAAAAGCAATCCACTGGCCTTACTTTCAAAATATAATTTAAAAATAATTTGATGTGACCATTTGAGACAGCTACATGAGTACTCTGAGAACATTTCATTTTTCTAGTTGTTTCTTTGTTGTTATTGGGGGTATGTGAGAGAGGTTGACCAGAATGATCTGCATTTGTGTGTGCTGGGGGGTGGGGTAAGCAATACTGAAGTTTTATTGCTGAGTTATTCTTTACATAAGAAAATGCTACGTTCATGAGATCCATAATCTTTTGTAGCATATAGTATCTATTCAGTGGAAAAAGGAATATTTCAAAGGGAAATGTCTGATTTTCTAATGCCATTCTTATTACTACCAGGTTTGGCCATTTCAAGAACCTAAAAGATGATGAATTCTTTGCTTGTTGCCATTATT
>NW_012150396.1:4882541-4883926 GCF_000956105.1 Propithecus coquereli | reverse complement strand
CCCACAATACCGGAAGCCGTAGATCTGCGGTCGGGACTGCAACTCCCTCAAAATACAAGACAAAGTGTGTGTGTGCTCTCCGACACCTTATCTCTTTTTGGCAATAAGCCACGGTGTAACCCCCTTGAGACGACAAAAGGAACACAAGTTTAGATGCAATCAAGGGACTCAGGATGAGCATGCGAGCATCTGCAGCCGCACAGTGAGCAGGCTGGCACACGGTCATGCTGTTTTAGTCAGTCTCAGCGGGCAGGGTGGGCGTGAATCAACGCTGCTAGGGAAGGTGGATGGGGAGGTGACAGTCAACGCTAAAGTTGGTCAGTATAGTACATTTTCATAGCTCTGAGTCCATATTTGGTCACGATTTCATGTAAACTATTTCATGGCACTTTTTGTCCATGCAGTTAACAAGCCCAAAGTAAGAAAATAGCAAGTATGATCATTCTCCGTCACTGATGTGTCCACATAAATACGTATCTTCACGTAAGGTCAAGAGATACTGAGCTATGTTTCTGCAGGCTTCTCGCTGCTTTCACAGATGTAAGTGGAGAAAGGACGGACACATGTACTACGGCCAGCAGGAAGAAGCAGCCCTATGTAAACATATCTCAGACTTGTACAATCTGCAATTCAGTTTTCAACTATAAATATAAAACGTGGACCATTATATACACAACTTCATGCTTGGAGGGTTAGATTCATCACTGCAGGAAAACAGATAACAAAAAAGACAAATACATGGAATTAGTAGTTTTGGATAAAAATTTTAAATTAACATTTATTTTAAGAACACTGGTAGAACCTTGAGTAGAGTCTCTTGTCAATGAGCCAATTGATTCTCTGACATATGTCCTTTGTATGACTTTTCTAAATTCCAGGATGTTATGACAATTTCCACCCTAGGTTCAACCCACATTTTTACTTTGCCACTGAGAATTTTGGGGTAAGTCTTTGTCTTAGTAGCTGTTCTGGGAAAGCAGAAAAATTAGGATTTTACCACACGTGTCATAATCAAAGTACATTTTGTAATTTACATAATCTCCTCCAAGCATTTCGACACAGCTGTGGAAAACGTTGAAGATTCTGACCTCAGTGACGTCCACTTCACTGACATCTGACTGCAATACTCTGTGCTCCTTGGACTCTCGGGTCCTCTTTCCTTTGCTAGCCCGCCCTGCTCCGAATGTCGTGCACTGTAGACCCGCCGGCATCGGGGCTGCACGCTGGATCGGGTTCCAGTGCGATCTGAGGCCCACACATCTCTGGTTCCTCATTTTTTTTTTTTTTTTGAGAGAGAGTCTCACTTTGTTGCCCAGGCTAGAGTGAGTGCCGTGGCGTCAGCCTAGCTCACAGCAACCTCAAACTCCTGGGCTCAAGCGATCCTC
>NW_012150396.1:4752910-4881346 GCF_000956105.1 Propithecus coquereli | reverse complement strand
AAGCAATCCACTGGCCTTACTTTCAAAATATAATTTAAAAATAATTTGATGTGACTATTTGAGACAGCTACATGAGTACTCTGAGAACATTTCATTTTTCTAGTTGTTTCTTTGTTGTTATTGGGGGTATGTGAGAGAGGTTGACCAGAATGATCTGCATTTGTGTGTGCTGGGGGGTGGGGTAAGCAATACTGAAGTTTTATTGCTGAGTTATTCTTTACATAAGAAAATGCTACGTTCATGAGATCCATAATCTTTTGTAGCATATAGTATCTATTCAGTGGAAAAAGGAATATTTCAAAGGGAAATGTCTGATTTTCTAATGCCATTCTTATTACTACCAGGTTTGGCCATTTCAAGAACCTAAAAGATGATGAATTCTTTGCTTGTTGCCATTATTGTTATGCCTTTAAAAAAAGGCCGTGATTCAGACGTGGCCAGAATGATTATGAACCCAAGTTCTAAGTGGCGTCAGAGGCTGGATAAAGTCGGCCTTCTGCATCTCCCTCTCTGTCACTGGTGCCAATGACTGGATTAAGAAATCATTATGCTATTAGATTACCGGGCAAAGGTCAGAGAGTAAATGGTAATCCCAGCTCAGGATGGCATTAAGGATTCTTTCTCAGGCGAGGAAGAATGTGATGATAGGTCTATCTTCCTGAGACCCACCTGACCCCAGATGTGGCTGAGCTAATTATCTGACAGGCTGAAAGTGCAGTATGGGAAGCTACTAAATAAATGATGCTACCGAGAGAGTTTTTCTTTCCCCGGCCTGATGTTCCTTCTCTGTCTCTCCAAGTTCTGTTACGTACTATCTCTGTGCTCTTGGAAGACCCCTAACCTCTCTGAATTTCAGTTCCTCATCCACATCACTGAAGCCAATAAGACCTTATAGGGTTACCGTGTTGCATTAAACGACGTGATATCACTTATATGAAAGGGCTTATCACACAGCCTTATTTATAAAGGATAAATTCCTTCCCTTACTGAATCCATACACAGTGACTATGGGTGGCCATATAGAGAGACCAGAATAAACTGATATCATAAAGGACACCAACTTAAATTTAATCAGGTTCTCCTAGATGAATCAAGACATCACTGAAAAAAATCATGCTTATATTTTCTGCTTTCTCAGCTTTGTGACTAATATTGACAAGGTTCTACCATGTGTTTGCAAGTTTGCCTGAGTAATTGAGTATCAACAGAAAAAGTATCAACAATTAAGTTGAAAGAATAGTTTTAAACAGTAGGAAGACAAAGAGTTGATCGAGAGACAAGCAAAACATTATCAAGACGCAGGGCCCCTTTCCATTCCAAAGGAAAGCTCAGATAGGGAAGGTTCCAGACTGCAATGTGTGCGAGAACTGTTTTCACTCATCAGCTTACGACAAATCAGCAGTAAATACGTTGATTGAAAGATATTCTGGAGAAGGGATTTTTTGCTTTTTAATACCCAAACAACTATCGGGAATGTCAAATTCAAAAGGTCTGTTAGGAATGGAAAAGTCTAGGCCAGGTACAGAGAAAGGGAGAGGGCTTCTTTTAGAAATAATTCTGTAAGCCTACCTTTTGCCAACAGCCAGGCATGGGTAATCCATCTGGCCCCTGTTTTAAAGAGAAGGAAAAAAAAATTCCTCAGGTTCCACAAGAATGATAAAATTTCATAATTCACATGCTCAGAGACTTATAAATTTCTACTCATGAGGTAGCTTCAGTCCTAGGTATCTTTTACTAATTAGCAATTCCCAATATATTACTCACTGTTAGTTAAATGAAGAAAATTCAAATATTTTCCAGAGTGAGTACATGTTTTGAAAATACATAAAGTATAGAAAAAGCTATACCTAATTGTGTAAAAGCAATTTACAATGCATACTCATAGCTACACCTTTAGGTAATATATCTGTACTATATTTAATTTATTATACTATAATAATACTATATGAAATTACTACACTAATTAAATCACTATTTTAAATTCAGCATTCTGTTGAATTTACTTTAATGTCATTAAAACACATTTCACAATTATCTTTATTAAATAAACCAGAATAGCTTCTCTTCCTGGTCACTATGGACTATGGCCAAATGCATGATAATGATGAATAATCAGTTTTAAATCATTTCTATCTGAAGTTTATAGCTCTTCACATGGCAGCATTTTTCACTGTTCTCCGTTGAAAGAAACCATAGTAGCACATACTCACTTAATTGAAAGATAAGCAGCTTATCTATACTTTTATAGTAAAAGCAGCTTATCTATACTTTTATAGTAAAATGTTATTCATATCATTCATCATTTTTTCTATTTAGATTCTTTGGAAGTTAGTTAACAAATTCTGAATAAAATAAGGGATTCCTAAGTGTTACAAAATGTATTTTAATTGAAAGTATTAATATGAGCATTCTTCAGATACAAATGATATAAACAAGGCAGGAAGAGTTGGTATATTATGAAAGCATGCTTGTATTTTCCCCCAACAAAATGATTATAAAACAAGATTGGACATTAATATCAAGCAAACAAAATAAAGACTGGGCACTTCATGTTGGGATTTCTGACTGTAATGATTGAATAAAATGCTTTTTCTATAAATACAATCTCTTAAAAGACTTGAGAAATATAAATTTATCTTTAAAGAAGCATGCTTATAATTAAAGAATAATATAAGAACATGCAGACCAAGTATAACCATCGATACAACCATAAAAATTGTCCTTTATACCTTGGAAATTAAGAATATAGTTTTCTTTTCAAATGTAAAAAAAAACACTTTGAAATATCTTTGTAAAATATTTGGGAAAAAACTGGTAATGCCAGATTGGTACAAGGAGAAGGATCAACCAGTAGAATTTTAGATTTTAGTATAAGGAGGATTTGGAGTTCATGCCAATGGAGATGGGGAGTTCGTTTACTTTAGGAAAGTGAGTTTCAAAAGGAGAGACCATTAACTCGAAAAGGTTATGTGACGAAGAAAAGGGTTTGGGCTGCAGACTATTATCATCTTTCGAAGCTCAGAGAAGGGTGTTCTTCTTCCCTTTGGTCTCTTAGCAGCATTCCCTTGAATTGGTTAACTCTTGAACACAGAGGCTTAATTCTGGAAGTCTGGCTTTATTTACAGCCTGAGAGAAATTTAGTGGGAGAGGCAAAAATATCTTTATTTTTTTTAGAGAAAAAGAAGAAAAAAGTTAAACTAAGGGGTAAAACCAAAAGTTACGGCCTAGCAGTGCCTTTGAATCAAATATTTTTGCATAACTTTAAGGTAATCTTGGAATATTTGTTGAGTAAATTAACGTTCCAAAGAACACGGAAACGGTGGTCATGCCAGTTGTGAGAACGACGTCAGGAGGGGGGTTGCATTCGTGGGCAGAGACGCATGCTCGCTCTCCTCTGCAAGAGCCGCAGGGAGGCCGCTCATGCACATGCCTGCAGCGCCTTGTCATGGGAAGCTCGCTGCAGCCAGCAGCACGGTGCACCGACAGCGACGAGGGTGTCACAAGCAAAGGAGCTGCATGCAGGGCGGCAGGAAAGAGAAATACTGTACCAATTGGCATGGGGCATCCAGCCCATCCAGGCCAGGCTGGCCTGGCTCCCCTTTTTCCCCCTTAACGCCACGGAATCCCTGTTTGTGAAGATTAACTCATAACGTTACTAACAGAAGAAATCACTCAGGCACAATTCTGCTAACGACAGGACCACAGTAATAAAAGGACGGGAGAGGAGCAACCCTGAAGGGAGAAGTAACATCCAGTGAAGTTGGACCCAATCAAAGGGAGCTGGGCACGTTCTTGTGATCAGGGCTTGTCTGAAAACGGCGGCCCTCTCTTTTGTGGGCAGGGAGCGGTGCTCCAATCCTATATTGGGGATCCAGTTGACACCTGTGTGTCAGGAAACCAGGCAGAGCTAGCGGCCTGAGACAAGATGCAGAACACGTCAGGACAACCTGGGATAGATGTTTCTGGCATCTGGAAGTCTGTGTTACGTGGCCTCTGCTGTTACGGGTCCCTCCAGCTTGCTCTTCTCCCATGTCACCCCTCACACGTGACATCCCACGACAGTGCGCGCGGCAGACATACCAACGGGCAGGGCGCATCTAATCCAGGAGCACCCTGTTCTCCTTTCTCCCCTTTAGGCCCCTTTTTGCCTTTCTTTCCCTTTTCCCCCTGTGGATACAAGGGTTTAAATAAAAGACAGTTTTTATTGGGGGGGGGATAATAGTAATTCAAAAGATGGTTTAAGAAAATTCTGGAAGGGCATTTACCACTGTTTTCTGATGTAGGTAAGGCATGATCTCATACAAAACAACTTATACTTTCAGAGTGGCAATGGATTCTGGGCATCGGTGTATGGGATTTTATTCAGGACACTCGGCGAGATGGAAGAAGGAAACTTAAAAGCCGACGCATCAGAAGGGAAGGTCGGTGCTCACGTCGGGCACTATGTCATGGTCGTGTGAATCAGCTCCTGGGCCACAGACCGGGCGAGGATGACGGACACCAACTGTATCGAAGCCGGCCAGGGGCGGGCGACGTTCAGGGGAATAATGGATACTTCACCCAATTTTCAATACCTATCAACTGCTTTTTTTCTAATCCTGTAACGGATGAAAGCTACTTGGAACCAGAGGAAAAGGAAAGAATATTAACAGCTTCTATTTCTTTGAAATTTATCCGATTTTATGGTATTATGTTTTGTAGCTCTCACTAAAACATATTCAGTGTATTAAAATATGCTTCTATTTCTTTAGTTTCTCATTTAAAGAAACTAAAAGCAAATACTTTCCTTATTAAGTCAAGTAAACAAAAACTGAAAGTGCCAATACCTCACAGTAATGCCAATTGGAGAAACAGACATATTTATAAACCTAGAGATCTTCAATTCACTCTCTTATTGATCTCATGCCAGGTATTTACAATGGTAAATGAGTTTCCAGCTTTGCTCACAATAAAACAGAAGCCAAAAAGAAAAAAATCTGTTCAAGAGAGGAAAAGCGTTTTGGACTCAGTAAAAAATGAGGTAGGCAGGATAATTACATAGTGGGAATGTAGCCGTGGCAATTAGTATTTAGGAATCAAGGTAAAGGTTGTGGGAAATTCGTATGGATCACAGGGAAGGAGGAATTAAGGAAAGGAGGCAAAAGGAGGAGAAGGAAGGAATGCACCGCAGCTGTTTTAGGTTAACATAAATATCTCTGCATATTTATAGACGGGGAGTTGGTGCAGCACAGAATTCAAAATACTATACGATACGTATTTAAATCAGTGTGTTCATTCTGCCACCGGGAGGGGAATTACCATACAACTGAATAATCTCTGAAGCAAAGCGACATGAATATTCAAAGGTGAAAAGACATATATATATAACAGAAACATATGAGCTATGCATTCGAATTAATACGTTCATTCTGACAGTGTGAGCAAAAGCTCCTCATTTAAGTCCTGTGTGCCAAAAAGATTGCATCAGAAGGCTCAGAATCAAAAACACTTGGGTTCTTAAATACCAGGCAAAGGGAGAAATTCTGTGTGGTTTAGCTGATCATGATCAAAGAGCAGAACCCAAGAAGCCAGGGTCAAACTAGGGCAGGTGTGACCAGAAGTTAGCTGTGGGAGCGTCGGGAGTAAGCTGCTTTCTCGTGCAAGATGAATCGACATCTTCCTTAGCAAACAGCTTCCATGCCATGGCATAAAATTGATTTAAACTTGTTTGGGTGAGCTCTTTGCTCCCAGAAGGCAGTGGATTCTTCTTCACATTGTTTTATCTGAGACCATGTGTGCTGGAATTCAATTCATTATTTGATTGGTAAATCAACTCAGATTAACCATTCAATAGAAAAAGGTCATATGAATGTTACTAGGCCAGGCTATGGGAATCATTTTTCAGTAATATTTTAGTGAACCTCAAGCTTTATGGAAAAGAGGTACACTGTACAAAGAAAAAGGTACCAATATTATTAATCAACATTATTTTGTAATACATAGTCATTCCCCATGAAACACAAAACCATCTGTCATTGTATAAGTACGTGAGGGATCTTGCTAATTTTTGTTTCCCATGTCAAAGAATTATACAGCAACAGAGTGAGACCCTGTCCTCCCCTCCAAAAACAGAATTATATACACGAAGTTTTCACAGGTAGAATCTAATTTTTCTAAATATAAAACTTTCAATCATGAAAACTGAATATGAAAATATCTTTGTATGGGTGATTAACATTATTCTGAAGATCAAGTTTGTAGCTTTATGCTTTCATAAGCTATAATATTGGTGATTTCTCCCTTGTTTAAAAGATCATAAAAATGAGTATCCTCATAATGGTGACATACTTTTGAATGAATAAAATTTTAGACTCATATTACCCATTGGGTAAATATAAAATAATACCAATAATCTTTAAAACATACTCACCTTGGGCTGAAAGCTTACATGCACAATATATCTCAAAACATGCATATTTATAGTCAGAATTTATAACTGGGAGTAAAAGAGCTTTTCATGCTTCACTTTCCCCTGTAAAATGGGGAAAATAATAGCCCCAACTTTAGGGGGTTGTTATGAAGATTAAAAGACTTATTATATGTGAAACTCTTGGGAAAGCACACAAGTGCTCCGTAAATGTGATGATACTGATGATGATGACGGTGCTTTTAGATAACCACTCACTGGGCTCTCTTACCAATAGGGGGCCAAGTAACATTTAGGTCCTAAAACATACACAGCAGTCTTAATATTGTTCTTTTTTTTACAACTCTCATTTGGCCTTCCTTTTCAACAGCTATGAACTTCACTGTTTAAGAGAATTCAAAGAGTTTTAAGTTTTTAAGTAGAGCAGGGGCACAAATTCATCTGAGAAATATAACGGGTTTGAGCCAAGAAAGTGCAATTTTAGTCACTTTAAGATTTTCACTATTCCGTTGAGGTGCTGAGTTTTTTGGTGTCTTTTGCTGCGTCCAGTGTAAAAAATTCTGAGATCTACTGTTGAGTCAAAGACCCAAGTAAAGTACAGAGAAAGGAAAAGAGAGAAAAAGGGAAAAGAATGAAGGAGAGGAAAGGTTTTTAAATTTCTTGATCCAAACTTTTCTTTCAGTCCTAAAATCATATTGTCTGATATTGGTCCCTAAAGGCCCTAGAGCCGAAAGTCCTGAGATAGAACCTCAACACCAACCTCACAAAACACACCGATCTCTACATTACATAAACCTACAGCTGTCGCTCTGACTCTGAAAGTGGCAAGTCCGAGTCCTTGCATAATGGACTTCCTGTGGCTTATCAGTCACGCTGCTTCTCCTCCACGTGCAGATCAAAAATATCAAAGTCCACACACATTTCTCTCTACCGGGAAGCGTTGGAGATAAATGAGATGTTGGCTTTACAGGCTAGATGAGCTCTGCCAAAATACCACTGCAGATTTGTGCTAGTTAATATTACTTTAAAACATTTTTTCTCAAAATCCCTTACTTTTTAATAAATTGGTGTCAGGTGGTTGAAAAATTGTAGCGTGAATATCTGAAGATTATAATTTTTTTGAGACAGGGTCTCCCTCTGTTGCAGTGGTGCTTTCATAGCTCACTGTAACCCCGAATTCTGGGTTCAAGAGATTCTTCTGCCTCAGCCTCCTGAGTAGCTGGGACTACAGGTGCACACCATCAAGCCCAGCTAATTTTTAAATATTTTTGCAGAGATGGGGGCTTGCTATGTTGCCCAGGCTGGTCTCCAACTCCTGGCCTCAAGCGATCCTTCTGCCTCTGTCTCCCAAATTGCTGGAATTACAGGCATGAGCCACCACACCCAGCCTGAAGATTATGTAATTTTTTTCTTCTATGCTAGACAGTGCCCTTATTTCTAGTGAGGTAGCCTTCTTCGTTCCTCCTTAAAGACCTGATGCCTTAGATCAGGCATCAGTGTGTTGTGTTTTTGGCACACAGGATGGAGAAAGATCAGGTGTCCACACAGACTGAACGGCAGGCAGACAGCAGGGGAAGCATCAAACAAGGCACGTGCTAGAACGGAGAGGTCACCTTTTCTCCCTTTTCTCCCAGATCACCCTTCTCACCCCGTGGACCAGGGAAGCCCTGTAGGATAAAAAGCAAACCAAAAAGATCTATTGGTGTAACTGTGGCAAAATCATATTGAAAAAAATTATTAGATTTCAAGTTTCTGAACTCCAATCTAATAAAAAATAGCATGCCAAACAATCTTAAAATTTAGGTGAAGCAGTACTTAGAAATAATAGTTTTCTAATGTCTCAGTGATCTATACACAAGTTTCTTGCTTTTTCTTCTCAGAAATGTAGAGTGGAAAGAATACCAAGAAACTAGTTTGAATCCTGTCAAGTTCACTGATTTGGGTGGATCTGGGCAAATTACTTACCTCTCTGCTCTGTAGTCCCTAGACTGTAAGATGGAGTTAATGATATCTACCGGGCAGCTGTAGTGAATGTTGCCTGCACACAGCAGGTGCTCAATAAACAATAACTATTATTACTTTTGCTATTGTTATTATTCATATAATACAGGATGAGCAGTGATTGTTTCTAGAAACATTTAATTTTGACATTCTCTATTTTTATAGAGTTGTGTTAGCATAAATATATAGTAATGCTAAAAGGAAAAAATATTGAATAATTGCTTTGAGAAAAAACATACCATACCATTCCCTAAGGATAGCATGTGAGAGGTATATTAATTTTATGTACATATTTTTATAAGTAGGTCTTGCTGATGTTGAGGATCCTTAATTTGGGAAAGTATTTTGAAGTGCCACTGTCCACTATCAGGTATTAATTTTATGCCAGATAATTATGTTTTCTGCTTTTATGTTTATCTCATGCAAACACTAGTGTATTTTATATTGCTGCCTCCATGCACAGCAATATATGCTGTGTGCATAGCTATATGCACAAAAAAATAATTAGTATCTTTCTGTCACTGGTGACGGAGACCATCGCATCTATTGCAGTAGGAAGATGTTTACCGTACGTATATTACTTACATCAAGACCAGGCTCTCCATCTTTCCCCTGCCAAAGAACCACAGTAGCTACATTAGCGTTCCTAAGTTTCACGACTAGGCTATTGCTTCGCTTAAGGCTGCCCGGACATGCAACACTCATGCTAGAACAACTACTTCAGAAATGTGAAAAAGAGTATCGATCAGTAATACAAATTTCTTTAATTAAATCAAGTGTAGTGACTGTTAGTGTTGCAGTTAAGGGTCACGAAAAGTTTTTATTATATATTGGGTTAAACAGACTAATCTTTTGCTGAAGTTTAATATTTGGTATCCAAGTTATCAGTCCAGGAGTTAAGTTGAAAGCAAACATACAGTTTAGTTGATTTAAAATCACACCAGCGCGGATCGAGGATGTGAATCAATGCTGCTTTGGTTTGATAACTTCATAGTTAGCTCATAAATGAGTGAAAATGTGAAACTGTGTATTGTTAAATATAGTTTTAATTTGGCCAGATGTGCACCTTGTGTATAAATATTAAGGGTGTGAAGTTTGAAACTTAAAAACTGGTTTTAAGCGAGCTTTGTAAATGGCCGATCCCCAAGTATAACAGAAGTCAGGAGACTGTCGTGCGAACATGATAAACTCACCCCACGGGGCAGATTACGATGCTGGTGACCCTAGTGTGTCACACCAGGGATCCACCCAAGTTTCTGAGAGGCTACTTTGATTCTGGCAATTAGATTTTGAAACATATTTCAAGATCGGCATTCTTTTTTTTTTTTTTTTTTAGCACTGATGCAATCATGGTTTAAGTTTATTATTTCAGTTCATAAAAAGTTTGTGGAAGGTACAGGAAGGTTAACAACTTTGATATGCATGCTTCCACTGTAGTCCTACCCTGCTCTACTGAATCAATTATAATTATTCCCAAGATAAAGTTTTGAAGTACACCTTCCGTCTCAATTTGAATTCTGTGTAATTGAGAGTCTTCAGAAGATAGAACACCGCCATCATTCTATGTTCTGAAGATCATTTGTCATCACAGGAATTTGAGAAGTCAGAAACATCAAGTCATCATGAATTTCAATTTAATTTAAGAACTAATTTTTACTAGAAGAGTCCTTTTAGTAAATAGCCTGTGAGAACAGGTAGAGTCTGAAGAAGGTTGTTTGGAGTGAAGCTTCCACCCCCGTTTTTGGATACAGGGACCTTCCGAGACGGTGCCCGTTATGAGCGTCCAGTCAGATGGTGGAGGGAGGGTGTTATCTGACAGTCAGAATCCTGCTCTCAGGTCGGTACAGTTTGGTCCAGAGACTGTCTCTGGTCCCCTCGACCTTGTGCAGTGTGCGCGTGTGCATCTGTGCGTGACGAACGAGTGACAGGCTGAACCTGGACCACTTGGCGAGGACAGCACTGTCGGCAGTGTGGATAATTAGTGGCTTGTTCTCTGCTCCCCTAACGTGATTAGTCTGCCCCGCGTGGGGAGGGTTAGCCGTGTCAGTAACGGTCATCTGTGCATGCTGACGGTGGGGACTGTGCACGAGACCGCGAACTCACGGGCAGGCCGTAGGGCCCTCTGGGTCCGGGCTCTCCCGTAGCTCCTTTTTCACCCTAAAACGAAAAGTAGAAAGTTCAAATCATACACACATGCCAACGTTCACACACTTTCTCCTACGGCCCGTGTATGAAGCCTCCATTTGAAGGGCCGACCGTTCTATCAAAATCCCAAAGATTCCGGCTCTCGGAGGGTCCCCGACAGGAATGGGACGAACACAATCCACGGTCGCATCTTTCACCGAGTCCCCTTTGAAGGAAGGGCAGTCAGAGGCTGCGGCCGCCCGTCTGGGCAACGGCATCTGCACATCTCGGATGCTGCACTTGGGTTGCTTTGGAGTTTAGTGTGCAACGTTTATTTGTTACTCATTAGTTTAAGTTAGTACTTTTTTAAAAGTGTGAGAACAAGATGCTTTTCCCCTGGAACACTAATTAAAGATGGAAACACAAGAAAAGATGTTTTTTCCCCTATCAGGCATCTCTTCGTCAGACAAGCCCTCCCTTGCCGGCCCCCTCTCTTGCCGGCTGTTTCACTCCTCGGCCCTCGTGTAGCAGGGACCAGGAGCTTAGGACCTGTGGCTCGTCTGCCACCCGCACTAGAACAGCGCCAGGGCTCCGGGGCCTCTGGCCTGGCTCCCGACAGCATCCCCACGGCTTAGAGCAGTGTTTGACACTCCAGTAAATACTCGTCGAATGAATGAAACAGGTCTAATTAATACAACCACATACACGTTTTGCTTCCTTTTGAAAAAAGAGTTTTTAAAAAGGTATATGCCTTCCACTAAATGCTTGGTGAGGTAGGTACACGTTACCTTCCTCACCCTCTCTTCCAGTGCCTATTGAAGCAGAACGGCTTTGTCCAGCTGAAATGATGATCCTGAACTCTCATAAAGAATGTGTTATTGGCGGTAGTTTCATGAATAAAAATAATTATCATAACACTGAAGGAGATATTCTATGAATACGTTTCAAATCGTGTTTTCTTTGTCTGCCATCTCTGAATCAAAGTGTTTGTCAGTGTTCAGTATGCAAACTTCAGGAGTGATGGCGATGTTTATGAGTGGCCAAACAGAAACGTTATTTCCTTTTATCATACCCCTGAAGAAGTTTGAAGGTTAGCAAATCTTTTTTCACAGGTAAACATCAGGTTCAGCTGATGACGGCTGTCTGCAGAGCCACCTGACATGCCTGTGTTTCTTCATGCTCCAGATTCCCACGTGAGCCAATTTCAGGTCGCTGTTAACATTCTTATTTAAATGTAAGGGCTTGGTGGAGCTAATTAGCATGCTCACCGAGAGGCACACGCGGTACAGGTGAGATTACTGAAAATAGATATAATAAAAGCTTGTTGACTTTTCACTCATTATTACTTTGTGGTTATTTCTAAAGCAGCAGCAATTATACTCAGGAAAGTGGCCAGGCTTTAAATGAAACAGATTGAAATTTGAATTCCTGTGCTGGTACTTTCTGGCTGTGTGGCCTCCAGCAACTTTCTTAACCTTTCTGTGCCTGAGTTTCATTGGCTGTAAAATGAGAATGGTAATACATATTCTGCAGGAATTGTTCTGAAGATCGTATGTGATTGTAACACATGAAATGATATGCTGCAATCATATGTGCCATAAATATTAATAGTAGCTATCATTATAATACTATACATTAACAGAAGTCTTGTTTTTAATGAAAAAAGGGCTTGGCAACCTAATGAGTACTAATTCAAAATCAATTTCTTTCAGTTTGATTTGGCTGTGTTATTCATGATTTTTAAAACAGTAGGGTGAGTGAGTGTGTGTGTGTGTGTGTGTGTGTGTGTGTGTCTGTGTGTGGGTGGTGGGAGGTGGGGGTTAAAGGGAGCGTTCACATAAGCTGGAACAGGTCTAGTTTGAAATAACTCCACAGATTAGGGTAGGTCTAGTTGGAAAAATATCCACAGATTATTTCGAGATAACCACTCTTTTCCCCCTTGTCTGATTGAGAAATGTGGCTTTGTTTTGTTTTTAAAACAAATATACTGTGGCTTATTTGAATAAAGCTGTCACTAAAACATTTTGTCTGTGCAACTTCTAGACTAGCCCACCCCCAATCATTACTTTAAGCTAATAATGAGAATTCCTTTCCTCTTGCCAGTGACGGCTTTAGAAGTGGAAGATGCCCGGTTCTGGCAGGTGAAGCGTCGAGGGCCGTGGGCTGGGAAGCTCCGGGGAAGGTTTCCTCCTGCTAAGGAGAGACACAAGGGAGAGGCTGGCTCTCTGTTCCTGCTGACTCCGCCGCTCCCCGCCTGCTGCGGTCAGAAGACAAAGCCAGCGCACGGAAAGGCTACCGAAGCACAGCCTTGCGTCCTCCTTTGAATATTTTGATCTATGAAACAATGTCTTTCTTTATTGTTTAAGCCATTTTACGTTTGGGTTCTGTCACTTAGAGCCAAAAGTATCCTAATGGTTCCAGCCAGAATACTTTCAGGAATGAAATATTAATATTAACACAGGGATTTGAATGTGCAACTTCTTTTCTTGGATTAAGTAGTTCCAGAAGAATTTCTGAACCTCTCAAACATTACACTCTCTGTAGACTTTGAAGCCGTTCCAAGGCCAGATGAAGAAACCAGGTGAGGGCAGGGAGCACAGGTGCTTGGAGAGCTGAATAGTAATGCAGGTAGCCATGTATTTGACAATTCTTGAATAACGCTGCCGTCAAATGCATGGTTTCTTTTAGGCCGTTCTAGTTTCATTCCGGCTCTTTAATTTCCAAGTCTACACTGAACTATTATTCCAGAATGCCTCTTTTTGCTGATTCCTACTTCTTTAAACTTTGATACTTTTTCAAGAGGGTCCAGATGGCGCCTCAATCAATTGACTTTGAGAATCACACTCCAGTTCAGCACTTTGGGTGAGGGGCACTTGGAGAGCACAGACACATGATCCAGTTAAGAGAGTTAACATGCCGAGTAAATACAACTGTAGCACCTCACACTCCACACCATCTGACTTGAACTATGCCTTCAAAAATTCTTAGCGATTTCATTTGCTCTTCTGGTTAATTCTGCCCCAGCTCTGAGACCTGATACTCTTGTGACACTGCGGAGCTATCGGAAGTAGCAGCTGATTTACCAAACGGTAAACCCTCTTGAGCCCCAGGGCGTTTTGCCAAAAGACCGCCTGAGATTTGCTGCTCCAATTTTAGTACATGGGCTGAATTTCTTCGTACAATGCTTGAGAACGAATCTGCACCAGCAGCGTCGAGGCTCTTAGCTTTTAAATATTTTTAATTAAGATGATCTTCAGAAGTTGTTGGTTTGATCTTAGAAATCAGACAATTGCAGATGCAAACTATGTAATCCTTTAGAATTCATCTGTTTATAGAAGTCTTCACCACTACATGCACAGCCTGTATTATTTGTATTTACTTTGGCCTCATTCTCTGGTTATTTCTTGCATACATTTTTTTTCTCTGCAATTGGATTATAAACTCCTATAGGTCAGGGAAAGTATCTGCTTCCTTTGCAGCACTGAGTATGTATTTTTAAGTATTAATAAAAGGCCAGGGGATGAATAATTGATTACAACGGTATTATCCAACGCACCGAGCAAATCAGCAGCACAGGCTTTGCCTAGGAGGGAGGAGAGTGTTTCCAGTTCACACTAGAAGTAATACCGTGCTTTGCACATGGTAGCATTTGAGATATATTTACTGCAGGAATGAATTCACTTTAGAGAACACAGAATTATGGAAATGGAAGGCACGTCAAAGAAACCACTACAGGCCCTCTTTCTTTAAAGCGAATTATCTTCGACTGATGAAAATCTATCCAGTTTTAAAAAGACCATAAACTTGCCCAGTGAATCATTTCAACATTTTGAAGCCCTTACTATTAAAATGCTTTTGTTACATCCTATCCTGTATGGCAGGGAAGTTGATGACACAATTCCACTCAGACACACACGAACACTTCCGCGTTTTCCAAGGTGAGGAAAAGAAAAAGGAGGAGGAAAACAGAGCGAGAGGGAGGAGAGGTCCGGAGAGATGAGCAGCTGCTGATACTGCAGCACATTTTTTTGTGTCAGATATTTATCTTCCCTTCTGAATGTCTTTTTTTTTTTCCCAAGGATATGGAAACATGGCCTAGTATTAGAGAGGTTAGTGAAAGGTTTTTGTTTTATAATGAACTGAGATTATTTCCTTATGGTTAAAGAAAAACAGCTATTCTTTAGCTTTTAAAAAAAAGGAAGCATGTGTAACTGTGAGGAGAATACTAAGGTTTTGTAATTTCCTTTGGAAAAAAGTTGTAACTTTGAATGAATACAGTAGCTTTATATATAAAAGATTATCAACCAGAATATATAGTCCCGGAAATTTTAACCCCGTTGACTTCAACTTTCTGGATGAAGGCCAAATGAAAATATCTTCCTTATGGGTTAAGGAAGAATAATCTGAACTATTTATTTTAGCTATGTAAACGTACGCATTGTTTTTATTAAAGCAGCCATATTCTATTTTATACTCTGTGGTTTTCTTCTCTCAATGTTAGGATTCTGAATAGAACTAAAGATGATACCTGTTTTCACTTAATATCAGATAGCCCTTTATTTCTCCTGGAAAGTGGACAGTTCAAGTTCAACTGACATGGAAAAGCCATGCTCTGGGTTTTCTTTGCTACACAGCTTAGTAACTTCAGCAGCAACTTACTCTTTCTCCTTTGGGACCTGCAGGGCCATGGGGTCCCATGGGACCATCTGTGCCCTAAGAAAAAATAAAAATAAGATAATGTGAGACATAACACAAGGGTTGCAAGAATCGCAGCTATAATTTGTCCTGGACTTTCCTGGGTGCATGATAGCCTAGAACGTCAGAAAGACAACTCGTCTCCTTTCAAAGTGCTTTACACTCGAGTCTTTCAGGCCAGCGGTTTCCAGGAAACTCACGCAAAAAGGATGAATTATGTAACTGCATATTTCAGTGAAAGGTACACACAAAAAGCTGTCTATCATATTTAGTTATATGCTTACTTCTTGACCAAGTAAAACATCTTCACTTTGCCCCCATAATCTTAAGAAGACAAATGTCATTGTTTTTCTCTCCTGTCACCTCTTCCTCAAGCCCTGTCTGCACACCCTCTGCCAGTTGTGCCCAGCCATGCTCTGAAGTCTTGCTTTCAGCTATTTAAGAGGCTTAAACAGTTACATACGTGGAAAAAAATTATTAAATCAATGAGAACAGAGTTTAACTGTTCAAACCAAACTTTCTGCAGCTCCCTTGGGAGCGGCGGGGGCCTACCGGGCGGGATTGATTCTTACAGGTTCTGCTGCAGTGGCTGAGGTCACACACCAGGCAGCCGGGACGATTTAATGGCATAATTGCCTTCTGGCCTCCTGGTTAGTTCACGATTAGGATTTCTGTGGGAGAGGAGGTAACGTTTGAAGGAATATAGGAGCACTGAGGTCTAGTGACAATAAAGACCGCCCGAAGCAGGTTTTTTAGAATTGAAAAGCTGGGAATTTCTTTTAGATTCTTGAAAAAGTAGCAAGGACTTCAAGTATATTTGCTCATTTTCAGGAAGACTATGATTAGATACTCAAAGAATTGATTATCATATTTGCAAATGCAGGAACTATTCCAGCATATTTGGGTATAGTATTCCCATTTCCATTCTACTATTATGGTTTCTTCTGTTAGAGCCTCGTGATGGAAAAGAATTCAGAGTTTCAGATTCATTCTAATGTTGGTGAATTCTCATCACCTCGACTGATCTTTTTCTTACTGCCTGAACTCAAAGTTCACCTGCAGAAGGCTTTTCAAATACTGAGTATCTGTGGCTGAAATTTAAGAGATGGAGCCGTTAAGAACCAAAGAAAAATGACAGGAGACAGACAAGTCATTTCTATGAACAGAGATCTGAAAGCCAGTTCCAAGGAAAAAGTTACATTTCTAGGATGGAGATAAACCTAAAAGGAAAAGCAAGTTAAAATAAAGTCACATTATTTTACTCTCTTCAGAGGGCCTCTCCCGCAGCATCATGGGGAATGTCTACCGGTTGTGGAAAAATCTGTCCGGAATTTTGAGACAATGAAGCTAATTAAACCGGCCATTATCCTAGCAGATTATCTAGACTTGCACGCGGGCTTCGGAGAGATGCTCTGGCCGCGTAGGCTGCGCTTCAGACAGAGCCGCAGCCCGTCCCCGGTCCACCTTCCCCTTTCACTCCAGCCCTAAGTCCCCCATCATCATGTGATGAGAGGACACGGAGCAAAGGGGTCTGTCCGGGATTCACAGCCACAAAACACGTCAGAGCACGACGAGGGACTGAACTCACCCGGGATCCTGGCTTTCCGTCTAAGCCAGATGCTCCCTGTGTGATTTGGTTGGTAGCAGGGTTGGTGGGTGTGACACGAATGACAAGAACAGAGATTAGTATGAGGTACCGGTGAACAAATGTAACACTTCAAGCAACATAATAGGCAGTCACAGGGTTCTGGGATGAATATCACATCGCTACAAATTGTTAGTGTTTTTTAAAAAAACAAACCACATGACAATAAACACCCCACAGATGATGGTATTTTAATGACATTTCTAGGTGACAAAGTCTTATTTAGAAATCAAGTTAATGAAATTTATAAAGTGGGCTGCAAAGTGGTTACTGGTAACAGTCGGACGCTCCTAATTTCCACAGGAAACTCGTTTTCTAAAGACTGTACTACTCAGAATATATTTCTTTAGGTTCTGAAGAAAAAATAATGGCAATCTCCTAAGCAAGGGCTCATTATAATAACCAACCAAATTTAGTACTTCAGAGGAGGAAAACGGAGCTCTGGTTACACGTGTTAAAATAATATTTATGTTCATCTTGAAGCATTTTTTCTGGAAAAAGAAATTTAAAAATAGTATTTATGGATAACAAACGCAGGGTTTTAACATGCCAGGATGACCCTCGGTGGGTTTTACATGAACAGTACTTGTTTTCTGGGTTGCTCCTACGTTCACATTAATTGCCACTAGAGGGACTTCTAGGAACAGGAAAAAGCCAGACAAAAATCATGAGACCAAGCAAAAGATAACTCCCAAACTAAATCGTTCCTAATTCCTTCAAATAATCCTCACATCAAAGCCTGAATGGGAAATGACTTAAAAATCTAATGTTGTTTTCGGGCAATGCATGCTTTCCTTTGAACTCTAGGCTACACATAAATAGTGTGTGATTTTAAAAGGGCATTTCCAATACTTGTTTCAAGAATAAGCACAATTATTTCTTTGATATGTTTTTTGTATCTCGAGGCCCAAATATTTATTTATAGTCCTTTAAAAACATTGATTAGATCAAGGAGTAGTTAAAAAAAGACAATGCACTGGCCCTAAAAATTCTCTTGGCAAGCTTGCAGAACTGTATATCCCAATTTTATGCTTCAGATGTAGTCAATAACACAAAATGGAAGGAAAAATCTATTCCAGCTGCAAACTCTACCAATAATGCTATACTATAAACATTTTGGGTATTTTTAGTTTTTTATTTTAAAATTCCTTCTGTATAATCCTGTTATGATCCATACCATAACAGCAAAATACATCTTTAGTTAGCAATGATTACCATGGAAATGTGTATTGTTGTTTGGTTAATGCTAGCATAGGTAGATCTCTTAGCTAAATGCTGCATAAAAATTATCAATAGCCCTAAATTTGAAATTAGGACAACCTTTAAATAAATCAGACTGAAAGTTAAAATGAAATAGAAAATCCAAACCTTCTTTTGCCTTTTGGTACTTTCTTCAGTCACCATTATTATAATATTTGAAAATAAATGGGGAAATGGTAAAAATTTTCTACCAATAATATTATATCTACCTAGAATGCTGAATTAATGACTCACATATGTTATAGATACTCTATGCTTGTGGTGCATTGATCTAACTGATGTGATTTAATCTATATTCTAATATGAGTCTTATGTCAGTCATTCAGTGAATAAATACATATTTAACATCTATTCTGTGCCTGAGCATTTGCCATCAAGGGGAAATGCCTTAATACTTATGGTACAGTACCCATGGGAAAAATGAAATAAATGATCATCAAGTTTTTGTTTCCTCCTACATCTCAGATATGTGTATAAACTATTTACTACTAGAGACTTTATGTCATATTTTACCAATGTAATCCGTAATTTTCTTTATTGACTTTTATCTGCATTCACTGAATAGACAGCATATTAAAAGCTTGAAATTAAAGCCTCATATTCAATAATAATCTTTAAAAATCTCTTTTTAGTTCTCGTGGAAAGAAGGCTGGCATAAAATGCATGAAGGAGAGGACATCTCTTTTTCATTAAAAATAAAAATAAACAACTGCAAAATACTTCTTCCATACTATCCACTATTGCCACAAGAACCTCATGACAGGGAGTTTTCAAAACAAACAACATAGAACATGTAGAACACGGTATGATTGATTGATGTAAGAGCCAGCACTGGCCTGCGCCATCAACAATGGCCAACTGCATACCTGCCACCGACAGAGGGCTACGGTTTCTGGCATATAAGGAGACAAAACAACTGAGGGAGGATTTTAAGCTGCACTAAATTATAAAAAGCTTTGGGGAGAAATTATGAAATAATGAGCACAATACTTTCTAAAGAGGAGGATGATGGGATAAGCATTATTAGCCCTAAAAGAGGAAGGTTGGCATGTATGTAATTGGAGAATGACGGAACATCGACAGCATTGTTTGTTATGGGGTCTTCCTCTGACATACGAGCAGACATCAGAGAAAACAAAACTGGGCTGAGCTCTGCTCTAACATAACGTTTTCTAATTGCGGAAATCTCAACAATAAGATAGCTGCTGGTAAACCAGAGTTGTTACTGAGGGTAGAAAGAAAAATCTGAGATTTGCACTGAAATGGAAAGTTTTCTTTACTTACTGGAAGACCAAGGGGTCCTCTGTCACCCTTGTGACCTGGTTCACCCTTCAATCCTTTAACACCATTTAACCCTGGTTCACCCTAAATGCAAAAGCAAATGCCAATTTTGGTTGCTATCATGGGCGTTTAACTATGAGAGAAGAGAGCCAGTCTCTGAAATAATTGCAGATTCCAGTTTTAGGTAACAGCAGAGTCAGGCTAATTTGTCTTGCATCAGCTCGAAAAGTAATTTAAAAAATTTAAAAAGTTCATAAACTGAAATTGACAATTAAATAATATTCTAGAAGGCAAAACTCCCAAGAAAGTGTGCTCCTTACAATCAAAATACGAATGACTGAATTCCTGAATCTTTGAGTTCTATCTCAAGGAAATTAGTATTATATTACATTGTTATGATCAAGCAAATTAAAGACAATCAGAGTGAAGGATGCTGAAAGAGGTTCAGTAGGAAAAACCCACTCTGCTGGAATGGAAAACTGGAATATGCAGGACAGTGTTATAGACAGATATTTTAAGCCTTTAAGCATTTTGCCCAAGGGAATGAGCTAAAAATGTAGCAGCTGATGTTTGAAGTAATGCCATTTAGCAAGTCCTCCTTCACTGACATTGCCAAGTCAGGTCCCTACATGGATTAATCAAGAGTCGACAACAAATCACCAATCCCAGAAGACAATATGAAGATCAAAGAACTCAAATGTAGTTTTGCTAACTGACTGTCTGCCCAATGTTAGAATAAAGGAGGTATGGATTTAACTCTGGGTGACATTACAAAAGCCATGGTAAATGATAAATTCTCTTGACTCTGTTTTTTAAAAATCAAAAAATGCAGTACACCTATTTTCCATCAGTATCAGCATGTCGGAGAGAGAGAAAGTTCTGACCTGTACACTTTTTAGGTACAGACATTAATTTGTCAAGAAAATCTTGAAGGACTTGAGAAAAGAGGATGGATTCAGACCCAGATGCCCTACAGAGAGTCTTGCTGAGTGGGGACGGGAGAGGGAGGAGGTCATGGGCAGAAGGCAGAAGGGATTTTTAACCTGGGCACTATTTACTCAGTTTGCCTGACAGTGAAGACCAGTGTGGTGCTCGTGAAACGGGAAGGGTCCAGACGCCACCCAGTCCATAGTAGCACAGTAATGGGTTTCTTTCCTGTATTTCTGTATTTGTTTATTTTTGAGACAGAGTCTCACTCTGTTGTCTGGGCTAGAGTGCAGTGGCATCATCATAGCTTACGACAACTTCAAATTTTTGAGCTTAAGCAATCCTCCTGCCTCAGGCTCCCGAGTAGCTGGGACCACAGAGGCACTTGCCACCATGCCTGGCTAATTTCTTTATTTTTTGTAGAGACAAGGCCTTGCTATATTGCCCAGGCTGGTCTCGAATTCCTGGCCTTAAGGAACCCTCTTGCCTCAGTCCCCCAAAGTGCTAGGATTACAGGTGTGAGCCACTTCATCTGGCCTTGAGTAGCTTTAATAAGCCTCCCAGGTGATTCCTCTCAAGAGGAAATTCCGGGAAGCACTGAGCTAGATTCATCCATGGAATCACACTAAATATTTGAACTTTCAAAGGGGTCACAAAGTAAGGAACACATTGGCACAACATAGCAAATTTTCAGGAGTTTGAAGACAGGATATTCACAACGCACCCACTATAGCAAATCCACAGGTGCTGCTGTCGGGAAGGTGTGACCGCGGGAATGCCGCAGAGCCAGAGTCAACATGACACTAAGGCCAAGGCTCAATAGTGGACTTCGGTTCACTGGTCTACACTTGAGACCCACGGCTCTGCACGTGTGTGCGTGTTCAGCAAGTGGTCTTGAGAGGATGGACAGCAGGGAAGCCTTGATAGGCTATGAGATTCTTTGGTGGGGAAATAGGAGTTGATAGAAGTGGGCATTAATTGAGAAGGTCAGTTTAAAAACAGTTCAATCTAGGAACAAAAAGACCAAATTTCAAGACTGGACCTAAATTCTCATCCTAGATTTGTCATTAACTAGTTGTGAATTTTGGGGCAAACAGCCTAAACTTTCTGGACCTATAGTTTATCATTTATAAAATCAAGTTTGTCATCTAGCATAGGTAATCTACGAGGTTCTTTTCAACTTTATAATTCTCTGAAATCTTCGACTTAAGTAACAAATGAAGTTATGTGGACAAAATAAATCATTGCATTTTAGATAATCAGAAGGATCTTGAACATCTCCTAACCCTATGGTGATGGGATTTCTGAATGACTCGTGCAATTAAACTTAGTCTCGGTGGCTTTGCCCCTAGTCATTATGATTAGGCCGGTCTTTGGTGGCATTTTAAAACCCAAGGAGAAGGTAGGAGTGGGAAGCACTCCCTGGCCTTATCAGAAGGTAAGGTATTCCAGGAGAATAAAGAGCCATGAACTCCTCCCATTCCTGGGAAAAGGAAACTCGGATTCCCTGAGTCAGGCCAGTACCCGCTGCCCCCACAAGAACTGGGTGGGCCAGAAGGAACCAACCCCCAGAGGAGAGGCTGGGCCTCTGGGTTTTCGGTGCCTGGTGCCAACATGGCATTCATGTCTCCCCATCCCCTACCTTGTTAACGTCCCAGCTTACTACGGAGGCACTTGTGGGAGTCCTCACACCTTCTTTCAAGCAACCCTGAGGACAAGCTATAGAATGTTTCTGTGCAGAGCAAAGCATCAAATAGCAGCAATAACATCTGCCTTTTATTGGCATTTATCAGCAACGATGCCAGGTATTTGCTAAGTGTTTTAAAATCATACCTCATTAACTGATCTATGAGGCAAGTCACCCAGCTGAGCAGACGAAGGATGAGAGAGGGTCAGTAAGCTGCCCAAAGCTGAGATTAGAGCATGGTCCTCACCACATGTGCTCCCTGGAAGGAGGAGGAGTTTGCCTTTCGGGCTCACTTTAATCCCCAGGATGTGCTCTCAGTCTACACAAAGGCAAAGAACAGGTGGCAGCCAGCTTCATAGTGCGGGCTGCACTAGTTCCAACGGAGGGGCTATTCTCCATTGTTCTTTTTTTAACCCAAAGAGTGTAGAATACATGTAAGTAGTGTGACCTTCTCCCCAGTGCAGCACATGGTGCACCCCGCCCCATTCTAGACCAGTGACTTCTGGGGAAGTGCAAAATTAGACACTGGATAGTCACGGTATTCAGGTGCAGGGCCGCTATATGGCAAGCAAGCAGTATCAATGAGTGACATCCAAACATACAACTAGAGACACCAGAAAAAGAAAAAGTATCTGGACTAGTCTGATAATCTCATCAGATCCACTCTTACATGGCTGACTTGACTATATTATGTTTAGCAATTTAAGAAGCTTACATAGTGATGAGGAAAAAGGCAAAATGAGGAATAATTTTTCTCCAGGTGATATCACTTAAATTTGTTGTAAGTCATTGTGTGTTATGAGATTTAAACATCTGGATGCTTAAAGGCTTAAAGATTATCAACATTACTTGACAAATAAATAGGACAGACATGCTTCCGTCATGCTTCTCCATGATTATCAAGGAAATAGAAATCAAATAATCAAGGGATTTGCTGGATTACCTTTGGTCCAGGAAGTCCGTGGGGTCCCTGAAAATGGAAAACAGAGCTTTTAATTAAGAATTGATTCACTGTTTCCCAGCGGAAGTGAATATTATATCAAGTAACAAAAGAGATGTAAAACAAGAATCTTCTTGTTTGAGCTATAGCTAGAGGCAGGCTAGTGGATGTTATTTATTACCTACCAAAAGTTCCTTCCAGCTCTTGGATTACTCTGCAATAGGAAATTCGTTAGTAGCAATTCTGTCTGCTCTACACCTCTGCAAGGGAGGGAGAAATCTGCCAGTGGTGTATGGAAGAAGAAAATGGAAAAAGAAGTATTTTGAAATGATGTATTTTTCTCAAATTTCCATTTTTTAAAAAATCTAGATGGAGTATGTGAGATGCTCCATGAGTTTAAATGGAATAGAGATAAGATGTCAAAGACAGAAATTTGCCAAAGAGAAGTCCCAGACTTTAAGTACCAGGGAAGAGACCTTTTCCATTAACTCCTCCAGACTCAAGGTGTTGAAGAATCTAAAGTAGACAGGAATACTCTGGTTTCCCTTCAGATTGCATAAATCTTTTGCTTTTTAAAGAGATGGGAAGTGAGGAACTGACAGCCAATTTTGAGATCCTGTAGCATCATTTACTCAATTTACTCAATTTTTTTAAAAAAAGATTCTAATACAGGAAGGCTAAGCATTATTATTTTGATTGCATTTAATTTTACAAAAACAAATTCTTCAAGAGTCTTATAATAATTATTTACCAGTGGAAGAAAGTGACAATGCACACATGAATCAGGATAGGAAAAAGCCAGGCATTTTGTAGAAAATCTAAATATAGAGACTAATTAGCCAACTTAAATTAACTAAAGCTGTGTATTGCTTTCAACTTTTTAAGTGATTTAAATAAAGTATTTGTAGAGAAGATTATTTAAATGTCCATCAGTGAAATCACACAACAGCAGGAAAAAGTTTTTGTCAAGCAGTGCCTGGATATTTGTTATGCACATCTACATTAGAATAATATTTTTCCTTTAGATAAGTTGTGGATAAACTTTTTCAGGAAATGGCTATTATTTTATCAGGTATTTTTATTTCATTTTAATAATGGATTAAAATTCCTTTCAACTAATTCATTTTATAATAAGAACAGGATGTAGCATTTTGTGATTTAACCTTCTAACTTCAAGTAGAGGAAGTATTTAAAAAAAGCCAAAAGTATGCCATTTGCTTAATTCTTAATGAACCATTTGGTTTTAGGAAAATAAGGTCAATTATAATGGTTTGTGTTATGAAATAGAAATACCAGTTAGGAGGAAGTGGGTGATTGTCTACCTACCCTTTGTGGCTTAGGCCATTCCAATGATGCTCTTTCTTAGAGCATAATGGGAGGAGTGACCACGATTCACTTAATCTGCATTATTGAAGTCTTTTCATTTACTGAGACACCTTAGAGATACATGTGACCTTACAGCCTGCTTCACTTGCCCCTATTCTGCACCAGTCAAGTGTTCTGACCTTAACACAGGCGTCAGCGGTTCAACATTCAGAGCATTATTTAATATTGGACGAGACATAGCCGTGCTGCCCAGGCTGGGCAGTGGAGCGATCATGGGACACTGCGGCCTTGAACTCCTGGGCTCACGCAATCCTCTAGCCCCAGCCTCCTGAGCAGCCGAGACTACAGGTGTGTGCCTCTGCACCCGGCTAAGCTTCAATTTTTGTCACACTATTTTACAAATGTGTTTTTTTTAAATGAACACATAATAACTATACATATTTTGGAGGGTACAGTGTGATATTTCAATACATACACACATAAATATTCATATCGAACATTTCATTAAAGCATCTCACAACTCAAAGTTTGCTAGAAACATTCTTTCATGGCTACCATTATTAATCTTATTCTGCCACTCACAGACTAGAGTAGTGGCTGGTGAAAACGATTCGCCAGTGTTCATACCATGAGGTTGGGGGACAGCTCGCCAGCCCTGCCTGTCTTGCCTCAACTCTCCTACCACAGCCCCGCTCTCTCTCTTCCCGACATCTGTGTTTGGGCGAGTGAAGCGCAACACTGGGAAGTCGGCATCTCTCTAAGCACCTCGTCTCTTCTGCGCCTTCCACAGAGAGCAGCACCAAACACAAGCTGGCTGCTCGGGAGGCGGCGTTCGTGTTTTCTCCGGTAGCGTGCTCATAAACAAACAATCACGTTTTGGAGAGAAGGGAAACTCACCATGGGGCCGGGTGGGCCGTGGGGACCTGGTGGGCCTGGGGGGCCTATGATCTGTATGTCCAAAAAATAAACATGGATTTGGTTACTTCACTGAGATAAGGCAGTGCAGCTTGAATCTTGCGCAGGGCTTCTGCTAAGGCCGTTAGTGGTTGCAGAGGAAGGATATTGGAATAAGTGATGTGCCTGATTCTCTAGATTTAGAAATTCCTTCATGAGAACAAAAAACTTCAAAAAAAAAAAATACAGTTGTTCTACAAAAGCCAGAACAAATCGAGAGCATGTTTGAAAGAAAAGGAAGCAACTGATTACCAAGAAATGCTATAATGCCACGACCACTATTAAACTTTCAGATAGTTCACTAAGCATGAACAGGGCTCTAGAGAAAATAAAAAGTATGTTCTATATTCACAAAGCCCTACCCACAGTGTTGTGGGAAAACCAGTGATTTTCTCCTCAGCATTAGACAGTCCTCTGCAAACTGGCTTCTACCTCAGACCTCTGAGACACTTTGTCTCTCACTGTGTGAGGCCAACAGGTATTTTTCTACAGTTTGGCACACAAAGAGGTTCGAGATCTTTCTACGACTGCTAAGCCTTCTGGAGGAGGTGGAACTGGCGAAGGACAGGTCAGAGTTTCCGGAAGTTCGGCCACAGGGACTTACGGAAGGACCCTGAGGGCCCGGCATTCCGGAGTCTCCTTTTTCTCCTTTCATTCCGTTGGCTCCCTGCAAACAACCATTACGCAGAGTTAAGCAGGTAGAGTTATCTTCAAGAGACAACTGAATTTTCTCCAAAACCCATCATTCTCTTGCAGTTTTATAATACTATGTACATGGTGTATAAAAGAAAGATTTATCTCTTTGCATTCTAGCCTAAAACAGTAACCTTACTAAAAACCCTAGGATTGCACGGGATATGTAAAATAAAATATAAAGTAAATAACAACTAGGTTGGGCTTGATTGGCTAAACTTATACGGTGTTAAATATATTAGGTTATAAACATGGTATCTTTTGTGGTGATGCTCATTTTAAATAGCAAAGGCAAGTCTTTTAACTTCGTTTTTACTGACATTTATATACTTCCTTGCTTAAAAAAAGATACAAGGCAATGAAGTTTACTACTTTTTTTTTTTTTTTTTTTTTACAATTTCTACATTTTCCTCTCCAAATTCTCAGTAAAAATTATGGGGGAAAACCATAAAAACACCATCCCATAGTATTATGCACACAAAGAGAGCACTTTTCAGAGTAATTTGTTTTTTAATTGTTTTATATATTTTTGGCTTTATTTCTTTTTTTTTATTTCAGCATATTATGGGGGTACAGATGTTTAGGTTACGTATGTTGCCCTTGCCCCCCCACCCCAAGTCCGAGTTTCAAATATGTCCATCCTTCGGGTGGTGCGCATTGCACTCTTTGTGTGTGCATATACCCGTCCCCTTTATTTCTTTATTATGGTTTATTTTATAATAATGAGTTACCACTATCCTATGCATACTAAATTAAAGTGGCCAACCATATTAATCTTACTATCTTCTAGTGAAAATAATTCAGGAATACATGAAAGTTTACTTTATAATTTATTTGGTTACATGCTTTAAAATTTTAGTCCCCCAGTTGGAGTAATTAATAATAATGACCTCAAATATTTCAAAATAAAAAAATATTAGATGAACCACTAGATGAGATTGTAGCTAATAATATAACTCTTCTTCTGATGGTTTAATTTATCTTAATAGGAACATATAAAAAGTATAAACATACCGGTAATCCAGGAAGTCCAATTCCTCCTTTTTCACCTGGCGTACCTGGGTCCCCCGTGTCTCCCTTTGAGCCTTTGAGTCCCTGCAAATGACAGGGTTTGCATGTAAGAAGCATAGTGACCCTGATAGTTACAACCTAGGGGAAATAGAATTCCAGATCAATTTTGTCAACAGGTTGGTCCTACACTGAGATAATTCTTTTTTTAGGTAGAGTTCATTTTTAGGTAGAGTTCTTTCCTTCTTCTTCTTTTTTTTTTTTTTTTTTTTGACACAGAGTCTTACTCTGTCACCCGGGCTAGAGTGCCATGATGTCAGCCTAGCTCATAGCAACCTTGAACTCCTGGGCTCAAGTGATCCTTCTGCCTCAGCCTCCCGAGTAGCTGGGACTACAGGCATGTGCCACTGTGCCCGGCTAATTTTTTCTATTTTTAGTAGAGATGGAGTCTCACTCTTGCTCAGGCTGATCTCAAACTCCTGAGCTCAAGAGATCCTCCTACCTTGGCCTCCCAGAGTGCTAGGATTACAGGTGTAAGCCACCACCCCCAGCCGATTTTTAGGTAGAGTTATTTCTTATTGCCACCTTCAACATGCAATCAATACCATTTCCCCTGGTAATGGGATTAAGTTCTATTAAGCCATTTAAATATGAAAAGTGTAAACTTAGATTTTGATGTCATTTCTCCTGATTTCATACTTTTGGCTAGCAACTAATTTTATCTCATCTCTCCCTGAAAACTTAATAGATTTAATTCTCAACAGTATGTTATACATTTTAAATGAGGTCCCAGTGCTATAACAACAAAGGTCCAAACAGATTTCTCCCATCTCCAGCCACTGTAGGTCCCCCTCAACTGCAGGCAGAAGTTCCGTCACCGTCAGTGCTCAGTGGTCCAGTCTACAGATGGGTAAATCATTTACTGCCCACTACTGCTCAACGGATGCTTAAAAATACTTCAGTTTTTTCAGCGTTCTTATTTTGTTCTCATGACATCTCTATGAGGTGAGCCAGAATGTTATTTTTATTCTCCTTTTATAGTGAGGAAATAGATAAATGTGTCTTTTGAGTGTTAACAAATCTGAATTTTATAAGACTAACACCTAAATTAATTTATATTGTTAAGCATTTTCATCCTAGCGACCTTACTGCAGTATGGCCAGTGGCCTGTTCTTCAGCAGAGATGATCATAGTTATTATGATAAGGGGCCCTCGGGCTGCACGAACCTGTCCATATTTTCTATATTAAAAATGACTCAGGAGAAGGATTGAGTCCTTTCCTGTTAATTATACTTATTTCATAGCACCTATTTCAGAATCACTCACTGGGTGGGTGCCTGAATGAACGGGTGGAATCACACCGTCGTTAGGTTTAGGAGTCTAGTGACGGGGAGCAGCAGCCTGGTCAGCCCACTGGACTGAGCGGCAGAAGGAGAGCTTGTAAAGCCTATGGAAAAATTCAGCTCTTGTATGCGCAGCAGCCATGTAGTATGGCCTTATGCAGGTCAAATCAATGACATAGACCAACAGTGAAAAAGGTAATATAGCCGGATTTTAAAATTCTAAGTGATCTCTGATGTAGAAAACCATCTGAAGTATCTTTCTTTTTTATCATATTTATTTGATGTGACATGTGATTTCAATATACGGCTCTAATATTAAAAATAATTCTCCTAAACTTAATATTCTTATCTAATACTTTCTCCTGAGGAATATATGTTCACTAACTGTATGAGGAATCCCCTTAATTTCTTATGATTTCCTTGATTTTAGCTGTTTCTTGGGTAAGTGATGGAAACCCAGAAAACACTACAGAGCTCGAAACTAACCCTGGTGATTCCATTCTGTGTTCTGAACACGGCCCAGGTTCTCCTGGCCATATTCTTTTAGGGCAAGGGTTAAACCACGGCTCATGGGCCAAACCCAGCCCAGGGATTGCTTTTGCACAGGCTGAATGTTTTTAAAAATTTTAAAGGGATATTAAAAAAAGAATTTGAGATAGACACTGTCCATGGCCTGCAAAGCCTAAAACATTTGCCACCTGGCCCTTTATTAAAGTTTGCCAACCTCTGTTTCAGGTCAAACCCTTGGAGAAACAGCCAAACTCTGCAAAGCCACAAGTGCCTCACCTGTTTCTACCTTTTCTAAGGATCTAGGAAATTAGGTATAATCTTTATTTGGGAAAAGAAAACATTGTCAAAATAACACATACAAGCAATATCTAATTTTGTGGAAACTATAGTCATTCATTTTAATCCTGAATTATCTGTATTTACTGACAAAAATTAGGCTATTCTTATTAAATTGGTAATGATCTTGTAAGTCTATTAAAAATTTGAAGAGGAGTCACGGATAGTTTGGCAGGGAGCATTAAGAATAAAACTAAAGCATCCTAAAGCTTGAATGATTCTGCAAACAAAACAAATGCTTAATTTAAAACCAACTCCTTTTTAGAGTTAATGTAACTTCTAGAACAGATGGTGGGGAAAAAAGAGAGGATATCCTATATCAACACTCATGACTTTTGGGCTTTGAGCCTAATAAAAGTAGTGATCCATAATGATGCTTTAAATATGGTACATATCTTTAAAAATTACCTGCTCGCCATCAACTCCTGGCATTCCTGGAGATCCTTGCTCTCCCTGTTAAGATAAAAAGTGATGGCTTGTCTCCATTTATCATTTTATTACACTAAATAAAAAATGATGCTAGTTGGCTAACAGTACAATTTGACTTTCAGCAGACGCATGGTAACTCAAGGACACTCTACTATAGCACATATCTAAACTAAGTGAAATAATAATCTTCCTTGAGGATTATGTATAATACTCATATTTAGCTTAGATGCAGCGTTTTCACTTTCTTCTCCATGAGAGATGCAGCTGAAAAATATGGTAAAGAACTGGCAGAGATAATTTGACGGCTGACCACATCCTATAGCAACAGCCTATATGCCTCAGTTAATTTTTTTCTCCATCTGAATGGTTTCTCGCATTTTCCAATTTCAGAAAAAAGAAAAACATAACAGTTAACCCAAGAAAAAACAAAACGCAGAGCCTCATGAATTTACAAGAATATTTTAATTGGCACAGTTTGAACAGTAGATACAAATTCATGATTGTGAGTGTGCTATTTCCAGAAATGCCTCATTAAAGGATATAATAAATCAGATAACATCTTAATCCACATGAAATTACTTTTGGATTAATTCAGTTTCCTATACTGTGCTGGGAAGGAGCTAAAATTTACTATTCCTATTATTATTTATTAGAATTTTTGACAAACTCAAAATACACAAATGTATTTTTTTAAACTGAAGATGTTCCTTAAAAACAAATTTATATTATACAATATGCCTGAGATTTAGTCAAATAACAAATGCTTAGTCACCTTTCAGTTTTGAAAGGTACTGAACAAATTCCTTGACAGGTGTGACATTATTTTGTATCAACGAGTCGCTCCTGTGGCTCCCATTACAAGCATCCCTGATTCTCACACTGTGGAAACTCGGTAAAAACAGCTCTTCTGAGTGTCCGGGGACTGCCCCACAGACTGATTTCCAGCGGACCTGACTTGGGGCTGTGTTTTCTAGAAAGGCTTGTTTGGTGATGCTATAAACCACGACACTGAAATGGGTGCGCTCCTCGCCCTGGTAAAAACTTTAAGAGCTGTGGGCTGCAGCGTGAAATCTGAGCTTTCCCATGTTTAAGGGAGGCATGATCTTGTGGTTCTAAGTAAATGAAATAAAAAAGTGGGGGAAAGGGTCTTTTCTTATTTCAGATTTCCTGTTCTCTGTGGTAGCAGGAAAGTTTACTTTGCCACAAACAAGTCTGCTGAGGTTGGATGCACCTGGCCAAGCCCTCGTTTCATTCAGAGTCTGAATACTTGTCAGCACTGTGGGTCCAATAAGGATCGTTTTGCTAAGCTTTTCCCTTTAAAATGTGACTCACAAGTGTTTAAAAGAAAAGCATAATTCATGAGCTATTCATTTTTCCTTCACCCCTCAAATGTGGTTTGCAAGCATTACCTGATGTCTAAGAAATCAAACAATTCTTGTTTGACAAAGGAAGGAGACATGCTAAGGGAGTAAGTTCCTGTGCAATCTGAGACCGAGTCCTGGGATTGGAATGAGTTTTATACTGGACTCGGGCAACATTTTGCTGTCTCTTGGTGGTAGCCACATCCCACCCCGATTATCCCAACCTTCTAAAGGAGAGATCGTGGAAAGCATAGAGGGCTATCTCTGCTAACACAAGATCTCAATTACAAGACCGTCGTGGGGTGGGCGTGGGAGGGATAGTGGAAAGGATGCCAAGGGTAGGAGGAGAGGGAGAATGGCCAACCCCCTCCTCCACACCACTTGCGAGATACTCATCGGCCAACTTCTCCCCACCTTTCAGTTTCAACTCAAAGCCTTCTTGACTCCCAAGACTTAGAGGAGACTTCCCGTGCACACACACAGTGCATGTGCTACTCAAAACACTTACTCTGTTTGCCAATAACCGTGCCTTTACTTCCTTATCTCCCTCGCTAGACTGTGAGCTCCTTGCTGAAACCTCTTACTAGTACCCTTACCAGTTACTAGTCCTTCTCTCAGAGGAGAGGCTAACAATTACTTACTGAATAACTGAATTAACAAATGAATAGAAATTGGTTTATAAAGCCAGGGGGATGTAGGTTTTAGTAATACAGACTTTGGCGTGAAGTGGTCCTTTTTCCTCTTTGAGTCAAGGGATAGGTACCTTTTGGGCTTCTGTAGGTTTTTGGGCCACAGATAGAGGAAAGTTCTAGAAGCTTTTGAGGTTTGTGAGAAATGAGGAATGTATTTAACTTTGGGAACGACTTTGGTTTTGGAGACTTAGTTAAGTGAGGAGATGAAGCAAGGAACTTAGACCTTGGTTGACTCTACACAAAGGACAAAGGAACCTGCAGATACCCTTCTAGGTTGTCCAGGCCAGTTCATGAAGATATTAAAAAACAGAGATCCAGGCAGCCGTGCTTACCAGGAATAAAGACTGTGTGTGACTGGAACACTTTTTTTTTTTTTTTTTGAGACAAAGTCTCACTGTGCTGCCCGGGCTAGAGTGCCGTGGCGTCATCCTAGCTCACAGCAACCTCAAACTCCTGGGCTCAGGCGATCCTCCTGCCTCAGCCTCCCGAGTAGCTGGGACTACAGGCATGCGCCACCATGCCCGGCTAATTTTTTTCTATATATTTTTAGTTGTCCAATTAATTTCTTTCTATTTTTAGTAGAGACGGGGTCTCGCTCTTGCTCAGGCTGGTCTCGAACTCCTGAGCTCAAACGATCCGCCCGCCTCGGCCTCCCAGAGAGCTAGGATTATAGGTGTGAGCCACTGTGCCCGGCCGACTGGAACATTTGTTGTGTAGCATCTCTTAGGTAGACCAGAATGTGATGGAGAAAGACACATAAGAATCCTACACCTGACATTAATGTTATACATGAAATCTGTTTGAAATTGGGATCTATGTTCTAAATATTAACATATCTCACATAGGCAAGGACCTCAGTAATAGTTTACTTTATATTCCTTTATATAATAGAAAAATAAATTTTTCTATGTACTAGGTTTCTGTTTTTAAGTATCAAGAAAGACAAGAGTACAAAAGCTGATATGTGCGCATGTGTGTTATGATAGACTTAGCAAATAAACTGCTTTAAGAAGCACAAACAAAAGATGAATTTCGAAACCACTTGACTCTTCTACAAGAATCCAATGACGAAGGCCATATTTCAACACGTGTAGCTCAGTTCTGAAAAGCCAGAATTACTGGCCATGTGTTAATTGATCAAACGTTGCTGAATGACTAAGCTTTAGTTTGGAGGCATAAAGCTAACAGAATAAAAAATTTAGATAGACTCAAGTAATGCTAGGTTTCTGCTGTTTGTAGTTAATTTGTTTCATTAGAGAAGATTAAAATGGCAGAATGTCTGAATATATGTAATAAAGGAATGTGTCCAAAAAAAGACTCAAAAATGATTCCTAAAACTGTCATTTCTGAATGCATCATGCTAAAGCTTCCGTTGTTCTTTTTATTACAAAATAATTGGAAGGATCATTCTCAGTGTCAAAGTAAATTTCCTTCAATCCTCCTCAATTTAAATATTTTCTTTTTTTCATATAGCACATTTAATATTTTTTCACATTTATAAGTTCTATGGAACTTGTTTTTCTTTTGTTTAATATTCTGTTTTTCTCAATGTCCTCCCCTAAATTTAATTTCTCTCCCTTCTTTTCTACTTTTCCTTTCTTCTTTACTAATTTTCCCTCCTCCTTCAGTCTAAACCTCAATTCTTTTTCTTCACTCTCTGAAGCAATATTGCTGATCCCAGCTTCTCTAGCATTTTGTAACATTGATTTTCAAGAACACACATGCTTAACATGGGTTTCTCTGTACTGTATATGGTAAACGGAAGCAAGTAAATAAAGAATAACCTTTGGCCCTTGTAGTCCTTGAGGTCCGGGAGGTCCAGGGGGACCCTAAATCAAGAAAAGGTACAACTTTAAAAAGTAGCAAGTACATGTATTAAAACTCATGCTTTAAATAATAAGCAAGCATATTACACACTTCTCTTATTTCTATCAAAATAAGATATCTCCCAATATTGATTTGTAATAGGGACAAATTTCACTGGTTATATAATTATAAAAACTACCTATGTATATACTAAAATATCAACACATCTTAGGTCAAAATAATGGTGAAGATGCTTTTGGGTTGATTCTGTAGACGATGTACAATTGCTGCTGAGCCCCAAATTCACCTTCTCGGGATGAATTAGCTTACGAATATTACCTGTGTTTCTAGAAACACTCCTTGCCCCTCCACCCCAGGGCTTTGATTTCCCAAGCTCTAAAGAACAAAGCTATATCATTAAGATAAGGCCAAAGACTTTAAAGAAAATTAACAATAACTTTGTTGCATGACTTTTTCACTAAATAGACAAAGTGACTCAACAGGGGCAAAAGTTGTAAAAGGTTATTAACACAAAAACACACCAAATTAAATATCAGATAAAAGCAATTGCTACATTAGTACCATTTTGACTGGCATGCATCAACACCAAACACAAGATCACAAACCACAGAAACCATGCAATAGGAGTTACCGTGACAGTTAAGGTGGTAATCCTCTGTTGAGAAAATGTATTGACAAAGACAGAGTTATCTATTTGTGTGCCAAAGTACAACAACACATTTCTGAAACAATCAACTTTTTGAATATGTTTTGGCTAGTCTGATGGCTTACGAAGAACTCACAAGACACCAAGAACATATTATCCTATCTTCAACACAGTACGGTTGTAAAGATTTTTTTAAAAAAAATAGTTTTAGAATCTTATTTTTAAAAGTCTATGGTTGAAGAAAATAAAATGTCAAAATTTTAATTCACCTGATTAAAAAAATTATATAGTAAAGTAATGCCCATTAGAGGTTTGTCAGAATAGTTGTGAACTGAGAAATTTTGCCATTGATAAAAGCTCTAGTCTAGAGAGCACTTCGTTTAGAGAAAATGGAAATATTCAACTGCATATTTTTTCTCTTTTAATCTATAGCTCATTTGTGGCATTAAAATTGACATTTTTGTGTGTATATTTTCCATGACTAAGGATATTAGTTGATATACAATTAATCCAGTTTCTTAAAGTGCTAGAGAAATATAACAAAATATACTCTCTCAAAGTATGAATCTCTAAACATGATCCGTAATCCATGAGTTATATTTTTGTATTACTATTTTCTAGTCTAGGTCCTCTGCCAAAATTTCTGTAAGGCCTATAACCACTTTATGAAATCATAGAGGGGAGAACACTTTCCATAAGGGGCTCTGGTCATAGAGAAACATTATCTGATTACACGTAAACTTGTGGGTAATGGTTTAACACTATCCTTTTGTTTTCCACTCCATTCCAATTACTCAAGCTGTTGTTATTGTTTTTATTACTGTTATAAAAAATAATCTTACCATTATCTCACTTCAAATGATTCTCTCGTGACATGGTGTCATCATTCTTTAGAAAACAGTATATCATATTTATGCATGTATACAAATGGTTAAAGTTTGTATTTTATGATCAAATAAACAGTCATGGTCATTATAGCTTCAGAGAAACATAGTAGGAAAAAAAAACCAGTGCTTCTAAGATAAAAAGCAAAATGGCCACAAACTGAGGACGAGGTTATATATACATAAAAAAAAGGGCCCAGAATTTTATACCATGAGATCTGTATAACGTAAGGTATCGTTTACTTCATTCTTAAGGGATTAACCTAGAGCAAGAGTTGGATTCATAGTTATGAGAAAGCTACTCTTTCACTCTTATAGTGTAGATGAGTCATTTAAATAGGGCTCTTAGAAAATTATAAAGTAGAAATAATTTTTTTATCATTGCCTCCCAATTACATATTACTTTTTAACTAGAAAGCAGAATCATAAAACCTTAGAAAGGAAAGGGAGTTTAAAATTTGAACTCTCTGAAATTTTTCCAACATGTGCCATATATGAATTCATTTTTTCACTTGAACACAAATTAGTTTGACTTTTTTAAAATTTGAGGATAATGACATGTTTTATAATGAGCTGCATAATAAAAGAATATTATTAATGGTAACTGAACTAACAGATGGGGTTTAAATGATTTTGTTGAATAACTATGCTTGTAAGACCTGAAAATTGTGTAGTGTTCCATCTAAACGACAGCAAGCTAAGCTAACTTCACAAACACACCGTTTTGATCACCATCTGGAAGCGTCTGAGTGCAGACACACAGAGCAGCCCTAAAGATATCCGCTCACTCTGGATTTCTTGTGTGTGGCTCCCCTAAGTTAAAGCTGCATAAACTCAGCAGGGTTCCCTCTTGAACTCCAGCATTGGTTTGAAAACCATGATTTTTAGTAGTGATGGAGAAAGACATGCCATTCTCTAGTGAGACGTGATGTGAAATGAGAGGCACGAACTGTAAATTGGGTAAAGACTATTTATTCCCTGAGATGCTTATAATGACTCTCTTTAGAATTAAAGGTTCTTTCATTTCTTATAATGATGCAAACTTAAAATCACCCATGATTTACACAAAGCACAGGTTAAGTTTAGATGGTGATGAGAATTTTTAAAAGCTTGAGTTAGGAAACAGAGGTTTTACTGCTAATTATGGAAATTGAATCACCTTAAATAAAAACAAATAGCTTATGGCAATGTTTATGTAAAAAACAATTTTCAATAGAGGCAATAGTAAAATTTTATATTTCCCAAATGGTATGATTATAACTGTAATATACTCCTATTTATCTAATTTATCCTACATTTTCTTTTTGGCAGATTGTTTTAAAGGAGGCAATAATGAACTGAAATCTACAAAATTGTAAATATATATCCATCACTGGTTGGAGAATTAGAAAAATGAATGTCTACCACCTCTTCTCAATCTAACTTAATTGGTTTTATTAGGGACTCTTAATCTACTAGAGCACTATGTTAGGAAAACGAATAAATAGTTTTGAATTGAAAAAAATAACTATAAAATATATATAAGCACAACATATAGTTGTCCTAACAACCCCATGAGAAAAATAAATTTTTAGGTAGGGACATGAGCATGAACTAGCTGACTATGATGGACACTGACTGCTGTATAGTCATACAGAAGTCAAGGTGAGAAAAAGAAACTGAGAGTATATATCTTTTCATATCAAGACGTAGGTGTCACATTTTTAAAAAAGTATAGCGCTTTTAAGCACATCAATAAGAAGTATTTAGAAGTTCCTAAAAATAACCCTGAGAATAATATTAGATTTCATGGACTCATAGAAAAATCTATTCCAATAGCATATTCATTTTGCAGATAAGATCAATGAAGTATAGATATAGTAAGTGACTTTCCCAAAAGGACTCAGCTAGTTAGTAGCTGGGAGACTGAAAGAGAGATTTCCATTTTAGGCTAAAATAGCTTGCCTCATGCCAGACTCTGTGCATGCAAAGAATGCTTTAAAAACTCATTCACGATTTTGCAGAAAATGGCCAATAACATTGGAGAAGTTCTTGGAAGACAAAAGAATAGATACCTCTCAAAGGTGGTAGCAACAATTATGGTCCCATTGGAAGTAGTTTAATGGAAATTTACAACATTGCTAATAAATTGTTTTAAAAAAGGGTCCATATATTTCATAAGCAAGAACTTTGAAAACATAGTAGGCACACCAAAACTTTGTGTTCTCTGTCTCTGTCTCTCTTTCTGTATGTAGTTATCAACCCATGGGAAAAAGTTATCAACCCAATTTAGAAAACTGGTTCTAAAACGTGACAATAAGCCAGAGGCTGCTGTGTATGTCCAATCTACTTACACTGAGGAACATAACTTAAGCTGTTGACCAGACAAATATACTGTTCAAGCAACGTTTCTCCAAGCAGTAAACATGCTTCTCTTCACATTTTCCCAGATGATAAAGAATAAAGAATGAAAAGACCAGAAAAATAGGCTGAGTTGAACACAGATTTTGTAAAAACTATTTAATAAATGCTAATTAAAGATGGTAGTTGTAGCAAAGGACCCATAGAAGTATAGATCTTTCATAATTAGATGAGGTCAGTGAAATCATGAGGATGAAAAAAATGATTCAACCAGGTACAAAATTGTAGAGAAATATTTAAGACCAGTAATTTGGTTCTCAAACAGAAAAATGGCTGTGCATATGAATTAAACAAACTTGTTCAATCAATAACTGTTTAATATTTACAGGCCCAGACAATATAAGCAGAACACATGTTTTCTGCCACCAAGAAACTTACAATCTGGTAAGAGGCAAGACTAAAATCAAGTATGGACGTTAAACTACCATACCCTGACTACTAATGTTTGAAGGATTAAGAGGAAGAACTCGCTTGGGTGGCAACTGTGGATTGTAGGGTTAGGATTTAGATGGGAAAGAGAGGGAAAAAGAATGGGATGAACCCAGGTGAAAAGGTTTGTGTGGATATGATAAAAATGGTCCCACCAGGGGAAACCCTGTGCTGCAGAGAAATGAAAAATTGAGCATAGGAAGGGTGAGATTATAGAGACTTTAAGATGCAGAAGTTTGAGCTTGGTCCAGTAGGCAATAGGGGGTCATTTAGATTTCTGAGCAAACTGGAGCCATCAAAGCAGTGATAGTTTATTAAAATAAACCTGGGAGTGATACGCAAGATGGATGAGAAGGGCGGGGAGGCACCACGGGAGGAGGAGTTGGTCAGGGGTTGTTGCCATGTCAGGCATGAAGTGGACTCGATGTGGACCTAGTGGAAAGGAAGAATAGGCGGCCTCAAGAGACACTTTGGAAAGGAAGTAGGAGCGCCTGGTGAGATGGAATAAAGAAAGAATTAAGAATAGTTTTTAAGTGGCTCTCAAGTTTCTATCCCTCCAGATTCAAAGATTCATGGCATCTCTAACAGAAAGTAGTTCGTTAAGAAAGGAAATCATTCGGTAGTGGGAAAGGTAATCAGTGTAATTGTGTGTATTGGTGGAAGTCGGTAAGGAAATGGAGCTGCCATAGTAGAAACACGCCTAGACAGACGAAGGCAGACACAGATGGAAGAACTGGGCGCTATAGCATGGAAGCACTCAGAGGGAGTGAACGAACCAAGAAAAGATGACAGACTTGAGGATCCCAAAAATCAGGGGATGGACAGAGAAACTGGAAATACCAAAATGGAGTGGATCCATCAGAGGAGAAATGAAATGAAAGTTGATGGTAGAGAGACCGAAAAAAAAGAAAAAGAAAAAAGAGTGGTTTGGTGTAAATGTCACAGAGAAGCAAGGGTGATAAGCACAATGGACTTGACATAGAGGCACAGAGGTCACCGTTGACCTTTGTAAGAGAAGTTGTGACAGAATGATGATGGTGATGGAGACTAGAACGTAGGAGTCTACACCAAAGAATGAATCAGAAGCAGAGGTGGTGGAGACGAGCCACATGGTCTAGTCTTTACTTAATGGGAAGGAAAGAGTCAAAGGGAAGTGACGATAAGAAATCCTTAGAGAGGGCTCGCTACGTGTCCAGCGCTGTTTGAAGTGTCTAATATGTATTTAGCCCTTTCCTCCTCTCAAGAGCCCCATGAGGCAGACACCGACTGCTATTAATACTGTCCTCGTTTTATAAACAGGAAAACTGAGGCACAGAGAAGTGAAGTGACTTAGTCACACATTTGGTGAGCGGGAAAGCTGAGATTTGAACCCGAGCAGCTGCAGCTCCAGGGCCACAGAGCTCCTGCTTGCTTTGCCGGGCTCCCTGTGCAAGCAAGGAGGCAAAGCTGGCCGAACTGTCACAAGAGTCACACCCGATATGGCTTAAGTGTCTCTGCAGGTGGAAGGGAAAGAAAAGAAGGGGTTGAAAAATGCCAGAAAATGAAGAAGATAAACTGGGCAGAAAGAAGGGCATGGGGTCAGGAAAACAGGGAGAGCAGTGGAGCCCCTGAGATCAGGGGTGTGGAGGCCCATCAGTGTCACCGTCTGCGTGCCGGGGCGGGGCGCAGGGACTTGCCTGTAAGGCTTCGTGGAGGTTGCCGTTGTAGTCTATGATCTCGGTGGCTCCTTGATCCCCCTTTTGACCAGGTGGACCCTGCAACAAAAGCCACCATGGCAAAGTCATGGGACTTACAGTAGCATAGAGAGTGGACGTGCCAGACACAGAAATAGCAGCTTGCAGCTCCCTTGACATTACTTCCCTACTAAGGCCCGACTGTGCTTTAGAATAAATAAATAACTGTGTTCCGATTTTGTCCTTATGTCAAAGGAGGCAAACCACTTCTAACTTCCTGTCTCTGGTAGGTTAAAGATATGAAATCTGATTTTAAGAAAGATATAATTTTTTTTTTTTTAAAGAGACAGGGTCTCGCTATGTTGCCCAGGCTAGTTTTGAACTCCTGGGCTCAAGCAATCCTATCTCGGCCTCCCAAAGTGCCGAGATTACAGGCATGAGCCTCCAAGCCCAGCCAAGATATGATTTAATCTTTGAAACTGTTTTCTGAAAATTCTAAAATATAGGCTAATCTCATGTAACTGGCAAAATTTTATTGGCTTTATACATATTTATTAAAGTAACACCTCTTTTTACTCATCCATACCTCAATAGATTGCTTCCTAATTCTTTAAAAAGATAGAACATTGTTCTGTAGAAATACTTAGCTTTCTCAACAGAAATGTCATGAAAATTAAATCAAATAGCAAAAAGGAGAGTATATATCTCTTTAAGAAGTCTACCCTCATTAGATCTGCTACTTAATTTCTATTAGTCATGTCCTAATTCCCTGCCTTTTTTTTTTAAAAAAAGGCTCTGAACACATGGGTTATTGCTTTCTCTATAACTGGGTTCACTGAACAATGGAAAATTCTATGAGCGGATGGCGATGGGCTTGCCATTGCTCATTTAACAGAGGGGAAGTAGGCAGGAAGAGTTCTTTAGACTTTCTTCTCAAGGAAGCTTATTGTGTGTGCTAGAATCCCCACACTCACTGTTCCTGGTGACTAAAATAACAATAACGAGGTGAGGGACAGCAGGAATAATTACAGTCTACCGCCGGTGCTATTTCTGGGTGCAATTATCCAGATGTCCTGTGAGAAGCCGCACAGACACCACTTCAGACCTGGCTTGTGGGGCGCAGAGTGTGAAGAGAGGCTCACTCACCCTTGGTCCCAGAGCTCCAGAGTCCCCTTTGTCTCCACGGTCACCCTTTTCCCAAAGAAAAGAGAAAAAACTCAATTAGTGGTGGTGCCAACAGTCTAGACATCTCCCAGGTCTAAGGATGTATTTGTACCTTACAGCAGCACTTTTAACAAGAACTTCTGAAGTGGAAAACAACAACAATATCCACCACCAAAATGGCAAATGCTTTTTTAAGATGCAGCTTGAAGGGAATTAAAGTCCCTTTTTCAGATAATAGAGGATCTTGGAACAAAAATATATAGTAACTCTCACTAGGTGGGATCTGCGAACGCAAAGCAAGCGGTTTCCATGGCACCCAAAGTAAGCTTTTACCTTTCAGATCGAGGCATGTTCTTCCTGTTATTTGAAGCGATTTGGGGCAAAGGGACAAAGAGCCAAGCTATTGTGCTGTCTGTTCTCTGAGAAAGAAACTATAGATAATTGGGACAGGGGAGGGACGGGGAGCTCATTCTAGGGAGAATTGGGAAAGAAGGGTCATGGGCCCGGCCTCCCTCTGATGATGGGCATTTAAGGAAAGGTCGTTCTGCAGGGATGCAGGCATTTCAACTCGCACGGTGCTGAAGTGGACAGCAGCCGGCGGAACTGGCTGGCAGGGCTGAAGGTCATGGCCACAGCAAACCCAGCCCTCTTTCTCTCTTTTTTTTTTTCCCCTAATGCAATATGAAAATATCTGAAGTTTTATTTATGGTGTCATTACCTCACCTGTAGTGACAGTAGGAATAGTCTAAGCCCTCGAAATTCTCAAAAGTGTAAACTGACAGTTTGGGGAGGAGATTTGAACCTGTGCAGATTTAAAGGTTCTTTCCAACAGCCTTAAATGTATAGAGGCCTTTTCCTATATGGACTTTGAAGCATTTTTATATGTCTTTCTACATAAACTGGGAAAGGACCAATGAAGACTAGCAGGAAAAAGGATTATAATTTTTCCCATCCACATTATGCTAATAACATTGAGTATAACAATTAAATTTCCTATGAATAGAGCATTCATAATCTCTGCTCTCTGTTTTCTTCATTTGGCACCCATTTTTCCACATTACTAGCTAATAGCATTTTATTAGCTAATAGCATTTTATGATTCTGCTGACAGTAATACGCTATTGCAGATAGTATAAAGAACGTGATAAAGGGAAGAATTTGAATTGGTGGCAAAATTTTAATGCACTGTAGGGAGTCTACTAACCTAAAAGCAAAGCATAATTTGAACATTTATCACAAAGATAGCTAGGGGGTGAAAAATAAGATTATATAATATATAATTTAAATTAAGTAAAGTTCTTATTTTTTTTTCCAAAGAAGCTATTCTTATAAAACAGGAAATACAGCTTCTCTTAAAGCATAGTTTGAAGCACAAGTATACACGAGAAGAAGCAAGATGAAACAAACCAATTGTCTGGGGCTATCACGGGGATGAAACTATTGCGATCCCAGTGTGCAAAAGAGTTTAATCTAAAACACGATTCTCTGGGGAAAAGGCAAACAGCACAGACCTTGAAGGCCTCACGTTACATTAAGATGGTTACCAGGTTACTGACCTTTGACCCCTTTGGGCCTCTAGCTCCTGATTCACCTTGTTTCCCCTATTGTAGGAGAACATGAAGATGAAAAAGAGAAAATGACGGAGGAGATAAGAACAGAAAAGAGAAATTAGCAGTGACTCAGATCAATGAAGAAAATGGAAACACTTTATTTTAACTGCCTCAGTATATGGCTCTATGTAATGTTGGTTATTATAACATACACATGAGTGTCCTCACCATAACTTTAGTTCATTCTCTGGTCTCCCCACCAACCTTCATTCCATTATCATTCTGAAGGCTTCCTTCCCATCAGCGGATGGGAAGAGCTCTGTGAATAATTCTCATTAGGCTCAACAGTGTTTGCATAAATTTCCTTTTCATCAGAGAGTAAATCGTTTCCTCTGTCTCCAAGATGGGTTATTAAAATAAAGTGTGACCACATTAGTTTGCAGGAAGTTTAGATGAACAAAGGTTGAACAGTCAAATACATCCGTAGCTCTAATATTTTCAAGGTGTTACACTCTGTCCGGTTACCATAGAAACGAATGCAGCATTTATCGACAGATTTTCTCAGTAAGTTTTAATACATGCTGAGTGATAACGTGCTAATACAATAGCACTTCTCCCTTTACGTTTGGATGTGCTATTAAATTTGCTCACCAAACAGAGTGGATTAAACAGAGTAAGCTGAATTTTAAAATCTCTTTTGCAAAGAACGAACTGGTGTGCGTTTCAATAAACTGTGATTTGGACTATTTTTATACTTGTTGAGAAATTTAATTTTAGTTTTCCATGTTCTAAAGCAAGTGGTGCACATTTCCAAATCAAAGACTGTTATTTTCCAAGGTAAGAATAACTGACCTTTGGTCCAGGGGCTCCAGGCTCCCCTCGCTCACCTCTCCCAGGAGGCCCTGCCTCCCCACGTTCTCCCTGTCACAAATTGCAAAACAGGTAAGTGGCAGGCCCCCCAGGCTGGTCCTTGTAGATTAATAAATGAGTTGAATGAAATCAAAGAAAGCAGAGACTTACTTTGTATTTACCAACTACCCAGAACTGTATTCACCTCTTAACATGAATTTACCTCATTTAATAATCAAAACAATTCCTGATCTGTAAACAATAATGACTTTTCCATTTTGACATTGAACTCATGTGAAGGTAGGCAATTCCAATGACAATGAACTTCAAAATATTGTTAATAAAATGAATTTCCTACCCATGTCCCTTCTTGTGGAAATACGAAACAGGTATGGTACATTCCTTACTTTTATCGGGGTTCAGAGCAGTTATCTGTTATAAAGGTAAAATCACGCCAGGGTCTTCATAACAGTAATTAATGTTGACTTTACGGTTCTACATCTGGATCTTTTTTTGAAACTGCAGAATAGTTTAAAATCAGTTAACTAAAGAAAAGATATTTTGGGATGAACTCCACTCTCTACTGCCTGTGTTTCTTCTACCTTCCCTTATATAGCAAACGAAATGCCACAAACATTTGCAGATCTGGTCCCTGCCTGGTTCCGCTACACTGACGGATTCTCCCTCTCTCTGTCACTGTCCGCGTCCTCACGGCTGCCTTCTTTCCTCACCCGGCTCTGCGCCCGCGTCCTGAATAAACACATCAGTTCTCACAGTGACAGGGAATGCCCATCGTTCCCTCGCTCGTTCCCTCTTCTCATTCCAGAAAGGCACTTCTCGTGTGAATCTGCTCAGCTCACACAGGCATCCCTCATATTTTATTAATAAGCCTGACAGCTCATCACGTGAGGAAGAAATTTCTTAAGAAAACAACAATTTTGCATAATTCCACCGAGTTTCAGTGCGCCTTAGGCCACACATAGTTTCCATCTACTAGGATTAGAGTATTTTCACTTGACCAGCGGAAACGAGTGTTCTTCTGTCAGAACAGACCATGAGCATATTTCTCTAACACTTGGAAATCATCCCTGGCTTATTTCTGGTGAACGCAAGACACATTGAGGCAAAGACTGCTACGGTTTAAAAATGAAAGAACGCAGTTTGATGTAATTTTTCCCCTTATTTGATTCACGAGCCTGTCATGAGTAAAGTTCCAGCATCAGAGCTGTAGCTTTTCATGTCTTACTGGGCACATGAAAAGAGAACCACAGCCTAGCTGTTCACGGCAACGTATTTTTTTCCACGGCCACATATACATTTTGCTAGTAGGGTCCTTTCCGGGGTTGCCAAGTAGAAGATCATGAGATGGTTTTCATTACAGAATATTTCTGCAGACGTTATGCAGGGTGGAGCCTTTTGGGATGAGGCACTGAGGAATCTATATGACATCAGTACTTGCCTTTGAAATACAGGGAGTAATGGGAAAAGTAATAATGTTTGATTTACAAGTATGTCCTAAAATTGGTGATGCGGGGCAGGAGTTAATGAGCGCTCTCTCTGCTCCTCAGAATTCCCCCACTTCTTCATGTGGTCGGGAGGCTAATAGTGTCACAGCAGTTTAGGAGCAATTTGGGGGACAACTGAACTAATATATTCCACTATCCTGTTGCCTTGCCTAACGCTTTCTGGAATTAACTTTGCCTTACTCTATTTAATACAGTGTCCCATCGGAAGTGTCAGTAATGGGTGGATTCAGCTGCTTTTGTTCTCTTTTAGGCAAAAATATCTGATCACCTAAGTAACTCAGTTACTCCACATTTCTTTCAATGAACTAAAAATAGAAGACAAAAATTTCAGAAAAAATGATTCCACTTACTTTTGTTCCTGGTAACCCTGGTAAGCCTGGTTCTCCTTGAGGACCAATGAAACCTGGTTCTCCCTTTAAAAAGATGGGCATATGAGATGATTATTCATTTGATAGTCAATAGATAAAGCCAAACTCGTTTCCTTCTACTATGATTTTACTTCCTTGATTGTATACAGCCTTCTGGCTGAGATCCAGCTACGGACCATAAAATTAATCAGAATTGGTTTTGATCAGTGAAAACACTTTGAACGAAATGTTGGAGAAGCTTTAGAAAGTGAAAGTGACAAACTAATCGGATAAATGTCTTTACAAGCTCCTTTCTCACCACTTACCGCGTTAAGGTAGACCATGTTTGGGTGGATATGGCAGGTAGCCCCTGCAATGGGCCTCGGTGATCCCACCCCCTGGGGTTTAAGCCCTTGTGTAATCCCCTCCCCTTGAGTGCGGCCTGGCTCTGCTGACTCACATCTAACAGCAGGAGTGCTGGGATAGCCCTTCCGAGTCTAAGTCGTAAAAAGACTGTGGCTTCCATCTGGGGGGCCCTTTCTTGTTCCCTCCGACTTGGATCACGGGCTAGGGCAGAGGCCAGCTGCCATGCTGTGTGCAGCCCTATGGAGAATCCCACACTGTGAGGACCGAGTTCTGCCAACCTGCACATGCGTGAGCTCGGGAGCAGGTGTCCCGCCTCTGCAGAGTCCGCAGAGGAGACCAGTCCCAGACGACAGCCTCGCTGCGATCTCCTGAGAGACTGAGCCAGGGGCGCCTCACTGTGCTGTGCTTGAATCCCTGTCCCTCAGAAACTGGGAGATAATGTTTGTTATTTTAAGTCACTAAGTTTTGGGGTAATATGGTAGGCAGTAAGAGATAACTGATACAATGGATGTGACCAGGGAAGAGATTTAGGGAAGTTCAGCATGAAAGGAAAAATCTCTCTCCTTGCCACACCTCCAAAACCTTATCTGCACTGCCTGGTCATACACCCAGCTAGTATAATAAAAACCGTATTTGGTCTTGGTCCCCAATTCCTGGCACTGATCTCCTAAAAGCCTTGGAATTTTCTCGGTGGTAGGAATAAGGAACATCTTTTTTTTTTTTTTTTTTTTTGAGACAGAGTCTCGCTTTTGTTGCCCGGGCTAGAGTGAGTGCCGTGGCGTCAGCCTAGCTCACAGCAACCTCAAAGTCCTGGGCTCGAGCGATCCTCCTGCCTCAGCCTCCTGAGTAGCTGGGACTACAGGCATGCGCCACCATGCCCGGCTAATTTTTTCTATATATTTTTAGTTGTCCAATTAATTTCTTCTTTCTATTTTTAGTAGAGACGGGGTCTTGCTCTTGCTCAGGCTGGTCTCGAACTCCTGAGCTCAAACAATCCTCCTGCCTCAGCCTCCCAGAGTGCTAGGATTATAGGTGTGAGCCACCACGCCCGGCCAAGGAACATCTTTTGTTATTCATAACCAACCCCTTTCAACCATACCTGAGTTTATGTGAATGAGGGGACTTTTATCAGCCCCTAGATAGCTTCAGGATGGGAACTGGTTGCCAGAGGAACCAACTGTTGATAAGAAGGTTGGAACTTTCTGCCCCACCTCCCAGCCTCTGCGGAGGGAAGAGAGGCTGGAGATTGAGTTCAGTTGCCAATGGCCAATGATGCAATCAATCATGCCTGGGTAGCGGAACCTCCATAAAAACCCCCAAACGACAGGGATGGGAGGGCTTGTGAGTTGGAGAGCACATCCATATGCCAGGAGGGTGGGATGTCCAACTCCACAGGGACAGAGGCTCTTGTGCTTGGGACTGTCTCAGACTTCACCCTATGTAGTTTTTCATCTGGCTGTTCATCTTTATCCTTTATAATCAACTATGATAGTAAATAAAGCATTTTTTCTGAGTTCTGTGAGTTGTTCTACCAAATTGTCGAGCCTGATTTGTGAGAAGCCCCGAATTGGCAGCCAAATGAGACAGAAATGTGGGTAACCTTGGGACTCAGTCCATGTCACTGGCGACTGAACTGAGGTCAGTCTTGCGAGACTGAGCCCTTAGATCTGTGGCGTCTGGTACCAAGCAGGGTAGTTAGTGTCAGAATAGGACGGTGCCAGAGAACCAGAGAGTTAGAGAATTGCTGTTGGAAAAGACACCGCATATTTGGTGTGAGAAAATACCTGAGACCGGTGTTCACACAATATAAGGGTCTAACTACTTGAAATCTATGACAAAATTTTAAAGCCAAAATCATAATGGCTCTATTCCCATATATCCTGTTTTTTTCCCCCTCTTGGATTATTTCTGGAGCAGTTGTTAATGTTATTTGATATATTTGATTTCTTTTAAGGCAGCGGTATTTCAACCTTTGTTTCATGATACTTGGAGTAGAGAAGGAAGGAACAGAGAGAATGTTTTAGAAGATGAGCTAAAATGTCATAAAATATTTTACAAACATGTGAACTTTCAAAATATGCTACATAAAACCTTGGGTATTGGGTGGGGGACAAAAGGATATCACCACCACAAAACATACCATACTGATCTATAACTCAAACAGATTTATCTCTAGCTTTGGTGTTCATGTGACTGATTTAAGAAAAAAAAAAGTGGGGGTGGAGAATGAATGCTTTCGGTTTATTGCTTGTGAACTTTCTGTAACTCTCTATTCTATCCACCCCACACTCTTACACCTAATGGAAAGGAGAATCTGAAAATATAATTTTGGGTAGATCTCTTAATGGTCTAAAATGAAAATCTGAATCATATTTGGAGAAATCAATAACTGTTCTACTTCTAGTAAAAGAGTTTAACTTCTTATTTCATAAATAAAAAATTAGAAGGAATACATTTGTTAACATGCAAAATATTTTTCCCAATAAAATTATATATACAAATAAATAAATATTCCCTCCCCGCTTTCAAGAGAAATGCTGTGTTAAAGTCAATGTGTTTCATTGGTAACAGCTCAGTGTCATGGAAATGCAATGCAAGTTAATATATTGAAAGTTTACATATCTTCAAGTAGAAATAAAATGAGCTCATGTTTGTTTAGCAAATCAAATAGAAGCACCATTAAAACATACTAATAAAAGAGAAGAAAAAACAGTAAATGCTGCAAAAACACATTTCTTATTCAGGTTAGTGTTTAGTTTATAAAAAGATGAAACATGCGAGTGCATTATTCACAAACAAATGAGGCTTTGTGATCTCAGTTGCCAGACAAAAGTATTTTTTCTTCCTTTTTTAATAGAACGTATTATTAAATTCCCTTGAGTAAGTGTATAGAAATTTTTTTTAAACAGAATGTTCAGGGGAAAATTTTTTATTTTATTTATTAATTTTTTATTTATTTTATTTTACTTATTTATTAGCAATAATTGGACAGTCTTCACAATGTTAGCACTATTAATATTGGCTAATTTTAAAGGCTTTGAGTATGATTAGTTATACCTGATCATGTCACTCTAAGAAAACATCTACCATATCTCTACATTCTGACATACTTTTTATTTCAATTTCTTCAAGGAGAAAAATGGCATACTTAACTTTAGGATCGGATCACAGTTTTATGTTTATTTACTTCCAGAGCTCTCAATCACTTTAGAGACATTTCCATCCTTTTTGTATCTTGGCAGGATGGGGAAGAGATAATTATTGGTCTCTTTTCTCTCTCAGGCTTCAAAAACAATTGCTGAAGTCCACAAGGCGTGGATATATCTACTCGCAGTTGTGAGCTGGCTGGGCTGATTTTTACCTTGTTAAGCTTATACCAGAGGCTCTCAAAGTGTGCTCTGGGCCCCCTGGGGATCCCTGGACCTTTTCAGGGAGTCTTTAAGGTCAAACTATTTTCATAACACAAAGACATTATTTGCTTTTTTTACTTTCATTCCCTCTTGAGTGGACAGAGTATGAAAAATTCATTATATGGTTCCAGATTCCACACTGCACCTAACCTCTAGGAAACTAGCATGTGTGGAGTTTGGGGTAGGGTCAAAGAAGAATATCAACATTATCTGAATAGGCTATTAAAATAACCTTCCTCTGTCCAATTAAATATCTGTATGAGGCTGGTGTTTCTTCATATAGTTTAACCAAAACAATAGATTGCAACATATTAAATGTAGAAGCAGATAGGAAAATTCAGTTACTTTCTACTAAGCCAGACATTAAAGAGATTTGACAAAATCTCCCCCAAAAAGTATAACAACGTCACTTTTCTTGCTCAACTTTTTAAATCTTGTCTCTAACAAAAAACAATTACAGTTCATAAAACACACTATTTAACATGTAATTGATTTTTAAAAATTTCTCAGTTTTAATTTCTGATACAGAAATGTCAATAGATATAACCTACATAAATAAAAATTCTTTCAATCCTAATTTTTAAGAGTATAAAGGGATTATGAAACCAAAATGTTCAAGAACTGCTGGTACAAAAATGCAGAATTGTGTTAAAGGCTGACTTTGTAAGCTGGAGTCCTGAGTGCCAAATAATAGAAGATTCTGGCACTGTTGAGGGGTGGCTTAGATAAGACTTAACATTAGAAAATGCCAGCAAAGCACTTAGCACTCTCCCAATAAAGTGTGTGCAATATATGCTTGTTATTATTATTTCCCTTATCTTACAGGCTTGAAAATATTAGCTATCATTAATATTTTTATTATTAGTAGTAGTATTACAATCTCTGCAACCTAATTGGTAATACAAAAGGAGACTTCTTGTCAACTTTCAACCTGCCTGGGGCTACATTCAATACTTCTTCAACTTCTTTTAAGAAGTAACCCTAAATTTTCTCGTGTGAATATATCATTATTTTATGAGCAATATCTATTTTCCAGGGCAGTTAGGACTGCAACACCAAAAGAGGTTTAAAACATACAAACTGTGTAAGATAGAGATGTGACAGTTTTCCTAAGAATGAATTTTCCTCCTTTAAGGAAGGAAAAGGAGAAAGTGGTCAAACTTATTAAATTTCCCTAAATAAATTAACCCTTTAAAAAAGGCCTACTTCTTTGAGAAGGGCTGATACACAGTTTAAAGGTTCTAGAATCTCCTAAAATGTCTAGGAAAAAGGCAATAATGACAACCTAAAGTTATAGAAATACTTTCTTGTGATAAAACAAGTAAGCAAGTGGCTATTGTACTGTAGTCACAATTCGTCACAATTCTTGTCAACCAGGATGGAGGAAAGAGACTGGGCCAGGGGGAAAAGGTAGGAGTACGCAGCAAAACATTTTTAGGAAATCATCTTTGGAGTAATCAGACTACAGAAAAACAAGCTTATATAAGTTTTCAGGGCAACAAACAGGAGAAATAACCATTTATATCAGACTATATAATGATTCTCTCCTAGCTGTTTTACATTTTTAATCTTTAATCAACGGGAAATAGGCAAATGCTAAATTGAGAATTATTCACACTTATTTGTCTGAAGAGACAAAGTAGGGGAGGAAACTTGAACCATAATGGAATTAAGCTCTTACATTACTTTTAATAAAGGAAAAAATAAATCCAGAAGGTTTTTTTCTCCCCTGTCTTTTTTTTTTACTAGGCAATTACCTGAATTAGAAAATCCAAATCATAACTTGAAGGAGCTGCTTTGGGAATAATATGGGATGTAAAGCAGAGACCCTCGGGAAGGGCAGGTGCTGGCTGTTGTCATCAGAGAAACGTGGATTTAAACAGGCAAACAGTAGGTAAAATAGCTCTACCAACGAAGGGGAGACAATGAAATATTTTCTGAAACTATTAACCTTTTACCGTTAATGATCTGTTAGTGCTTTTTAAAGAAAATAACAAAAATGTCTAAGAAAAATGGGGGAAAGGCAAAGATTTTAAACACCTAGTTTTCCTAATATACCAGGGCATCAGCGAAGGGCATAAGAATGAGTTGAGAAGAGCACTATTTCAGAGTTACTCTAATCTATTTTTCTCTAAAATATCACATAAATGTTTCTTCTCTCATGTCATCTATATACATTCCACGTTCTCCATCCTTCTATCTACTCAGCACCATCTCAAGTTGGGTAGCATTTTAGGGTTTCACTTTTGTTATCAGTGAGAACAACAGGATGACAAAGTCCACTGGGTTTGCTCAGCTGGCGCTGATGATCGTGGGGAAGGGTTTGAAGAGTGACGGCCACCAACCGCCATCTTAAAATCAGTCAGTGCTTGCAAAGTGAGTGCCCAGCTAAAAAGAGACAGAAAAGAAAAAAGAAGGAAGAGAAGGAAGACGAGAAGGATAGGGAAAGAATGCAGGGAGGGAAAGAGAGAGGGAGGAAGACAAGAGGAAGAGGAAGAATGGAGAGGAACGGGTGTCTGAGGAGTTTCTGTTCCCCTCTCCATTACCGAGACAGTTACATTCAGATTTCATCTGTTATTTTTGTTTTCATTGTTTCATGTTGTTTTGTTTCCATTGGTTCTGGAAATCTCCAAACCAGATTTACTCTTGGGACAAACAGAAAAATCTAAACAATATATTATCTAACCCTTAAAATAAGTACAGAACCATGATTTAATCAAAGCCTGGGGATCAGAATACAACACTATTTATCAGAGCCCTTAATATAATCCAAAATTTTAATCACTAGAACATAATTAATAACTGGAACCCTATTCTGCTTCCCAAGCCACGTGCTAACCAGTGACTAAAGGGGTTGTCACAGAAACAGCTCAGCTCTGTTGGTGTATTGTAAGATGGACTAACGCAGCATCAAACTCCAAAATGAAGGAAAATTTGCTCTAATTTTCTGGCCTTTTCCTGGATATTGCATCTGATGTCTCCCTGAGTTGTTTCATGAGTTTTATCCTTTGGTTATCCTTAAGATTAATTAGTTAGCTCATCATCAATGAGTTAAAAAACAGGTGTCAATACTAAGACTGTAACATATTTCCCTGTGTTGAGCTGGTGGAAAAGACGAGTAGCTTTGGTTTTGGCAACTAAACTGGGGTTCAGGTAGGACAGAAGTAAGGCTGTTAATTCAGGATAAAGCTCTGTATAGGCCTGGAAGCAGCAGCAAGCAGACCAATCGGAAAATCTGACATAGGTTGCTAATGTGAACAAAAGCTTAGAACAACCAGAGCACATAAAGATACAAAATCAAGTCTATGGAGAAAAACTGCAGCTGAAATCAGAAGTGTGTCTTCACCTGACCAGCTATGGAAGGCCTGAGGGTCTCACATGGATCTTTCCAACTATAGTTAACCTAGGGCAGCCACGCTTCAACCTTACAGTGTTAAGCTCAATGGACATAAGCCACAATAACTACAATAATATGTACTCTATTTGGAAATTATCCTGGTTAAAAAGTTCTATCATTGATTCGGGTGTCAGTATTCAGTCTCTCTCTCTCCTCACTTTCCCTTTTCTTTCATAAACTGGCAATATGTACACATAAAAATAAACACAGACGATTTAGCTACAGAAAAGTGGGTCCTACTCATCCTGTGTAAGATGAAAGGAAGACACCCTAAAGATAAGATTTTTGACTGAAGCCACTTTTCTTCTGCTCATTTGCTATTACTTGTAAAAAATTTAAATAGTCTATTGAGATATCAGCTTCAATTATGTCTTTCGGCCAAAAAACAAAAAACTAACAAACAAAATAACCACACAAACAACTACCATCTCTAGCAATCACAAGAGCAAAAAAAAAATTGGTAGAGCAAAGCTGGGAAATTCCTTAGGAACATGACATTTCTGAAATCTAACAATGACTGCCAAAGGTCTCATTAAGTCTTAAAATTCTGTATTAAATCTTGACTGATTTTTCTTCAAACCCACACTTAATACATAGCAAGAAAGTATTTCAGATGACCTTATTTTATCTTCTCAGTGGTCTCTGGAACAGTCCACTTAACACTTTCTTGTCAAATGTACATAATGATGAGAAGAGTCAACAAACACTTAGATGGGATTATTATTCAAGATAAGAAAACAAGAGACAGCTTCATTTATACAGATACGGCTGGCTCGCCAGGTGTTTCCCTGTAAACGTTGGATATACCATGCATTAAATGAATGGTGGCCAGAAAGTCCTAACTGATTAGCTCTGGTCCACAGAAAAATCTCTGGTTTTTCATTTATTGCCATTTGCTTTATTTTTATAAGTCAATATCAATTAAAGGAGTAAAAATTATTATTTTTTTAGCCTGTCTAAAAAAACTTCTAATATACCGCTTAAACCAAGTCATGTTTTCCATGATATTTATTATCCCCAAGCAGATCCAATTTTCATTGCCCAATAAATAGTACAACAGGGCTTGAAAAAAATGTGCTGATTTGCCTGGGTGCTAAAAGCATCACCAATAATTTTGATTAATGTGTCTTGACACTGAATGCATTAGCCATACAAGATTCTTATTGCTTGAAGGCTAATTAGAATTCAAGTCAGCATGATACCTGCTTTTGAGGATTACAGCAAGAACATTTGTTGTAAGAAGAATTTCCAGGCAGCCAGTTTCGGTAATGATTGATTTGTAAAACTATGGAAGAGAAAAAAGAATGAGAAAGTAGAGTCTGCCCCCAAAACACTTATTTCCCTTAAGGATCAAATTTGAGTATAAATTAAACATCTTGGTGGCTCTCATGAAAATGAACTACAATAGCAGGTTTATTTAAAATCCAGAAAACATACCTTTCTGATTTTTTTTTTTCTTAACAGGATTACATCATGAAAGCCCATTCGCTGTATTTATTGGAGGTTTCATTACGGTTGCTAAAAATCTCTGGGTTCTGGTTGTATGAGTTTCCTAATTGGGCTCAAATTACTCAACTTCTCAGATGGACTTTGAGTGAGCAGGAAATAATTATAAGTAACAATAACACAATGTTATTCTTTCAATCAGTATTTCTCCTTTTTCTTTTTCTCTTTTAGGAATTCATTTCACATCCTATGTTACTTCTGAAAGTTTTCCTCTGCTATTTTTAAAATGAGATTTGATGTTTCTGAGGAAGGAACCGCATCTCTAGTGGATTTAGAAGGTAAGTCTCTATTCGATTACTGAACACTAGACCTAATCCTAAGAATGCCAAAGTAAATGTTCCTGCCACCTGTAAAAGTTAGTCTTTATATGATTTAGTGTCAAGGATGATTTCATATGACGAGGTTTAAAGAGTTAGTGACTGTCTCATACCCTCCCAGTCCTCAGGTTCTTGATCTGAATGTCAAACTTCCAGTCATGTGGAAGCCAGAACAAAAACCCCAAGCTTTGAAGCAAGCTATCCTGTGAAAATTTCTTTGCCACCTAAATGATTTGATGTAATTTTTACCATATTATGTCTCCCTTACTCCATTATTTTTTTCTAGTTTACTTTGTGAATTATGGTGAGAGAAACTGGTGGTATATACTCAAAGGAGAAAAGCAAGCACTGAAAATCTATACTCATGAAAAATGTATTGGGTTAGGCAACACTGACTGGGACCTGGAGAATTTCCATCATTATATGTCAAGTTTTCTTTTTGCTTTTCCCGTGAACAATGTCAGGCAGGAGAACTTCAACAGTGCCTTGTCTTACGCCCAGAAAATTGTGTTCATTCATCCTTTGTGTCTGAAATACATTTGGGTAATAGGAAAGGGATATAGTGTGATGTTACATTTCAAGAAAAAACACATGATCTTACTGCTCTTAAAGATAACGTTCACCCATCACTGCAAAGCAGTCTTCAGAATTTACATCTATTAACCTGTAGAGCATAAATGGCTTCATGTTCCACAGGTTAAAATTACTCACATGAGGAAATAGAGAACAGGTGCGTAACCGATGTTTCCAATATTCTGAACTGCCCCAGGAGAAAGAAATAACAATAGCCAAAGTTTATATAGCATTTACTATATGCTTGGCAATATTTTAAGAGCTGTACGTATATTAATTCATTTAACTCTCACAACAACCCTCTGACTTCTGTTCAGTGATGATCCCCACTTTATGGGGAAACTGAAGCACAGAGAAGTTATAGGACTTGCCCCATGTCCTAGCACTGACGAGGAGTAGAGCACACTGGCAGCCTGTCCTGAAGTCACTGCCTTACACTGCTTAAATACTAGGGCAATGTGACTATAGAAAGGGGTAAGTAGTGTATTTACATTCTTCAAAACAAGTATAGAGAGCGATATTTTAAAAAATAGGAACTTAGAGTCTTATCCTTTTATGTGATATCCAAAAAGCTGATTATAATAATTTTTGCCCATTAAAAATATTTGAAGACCTGTTTAAAAAACTAATTTTCTGAGTTCAAATCTTATTCCAGAAGATCAATGTCTGCATGGTACATTGTACATAATTTAATTTTCCCAGTTGAACATCTTGACACTATATGAACCATGAATGCATGAAATAGGAATTCCAAATGTCTTCCATATGGTCAGAGGGCTTTGGAATACTTCTGCAAGGAAGCTTATGAGTAGTTTGAAATTGTTATGCCTGTTCTTAGTGACTTTTATTATGTATGCCTAAGGTATTAGCACTTTTCTCTGAGTGGGACCCGAGGTGGTAGATAGATGAGTCTGCTGTCTGTATTTAGGTACTTTGCTCATTTCCTGAGCGTTACGGAAGGCATGTGGATGCTCATTAAGTTTCCAACCATTCCCCGAGAGCAACAGGTGGTGAATCAAAGCTTCCCTGGTATGTCGTGGCTGGTTTCCTCAAAGTCTTGGAAATAACGGATGGCATTTGCACGCTCTCTGTAGTACCAGCAGATAAGAAGGAGATGAACAGCAGCAGGAAGTATTTCCAAAGCATAAACAAACACTCAGGTCTAGGAAGTTATGACTAATCGTCTTGCCACCACACATTCTTTATCCATACATGGCGGTTTCAGCTCTTAAATACTGTTACTCATTCAAACTACAAAATCATGGCTACCTAATGGAAGGGAGGTAAATTAAAGGAATAAAGAACATTCCAAGTTAATGAAACTGTATCATAAAATTATAAACTCTTAACTCTACATTTATAAATATCCAATGACCACCAATGACTGTGATATGTCTTAAAATTGTCTCCTTTTCAAAATTAATTATTTATATTGATTACCCATTGCATTTTAAGGAAAGCATATCTCCATACCCTGAATTAGAGGGGGAAGACAAAGCTCACTGAGCCAAAAGTAGAACCTATGATATAAATCAAATACCAGATAGTTACCCAACAGTACTTGACAATTACATAGAAAAATATTTCTAGTGAATGACGAAAAGGGTTTCTGTCAATTGATAACTTCTTTTCACTACAGTTACTAGTCAGGGATAGAAAAACAAAAGAAAATATCAGAGCTAAATGACCTTGACAAAATATATCTGGCAATTTCCCGTGACTCTAAGAATAAAAGCATTTACTAGAGGTGGCAAATCACTAACATCCTTCCCAATTTGAAAAATTTCATAACATTCAGACTGGTCCACAGACAACTAACTAGGCAGATGCCAAGGGTCCAGTGGGATATTTTTCACGGTGAAGGACATAAGATTAAAGTAAGATATCGATAACATATACTAGCAATTGAAATCGTATATATGTGTGTGTGTGTGTGTGTATTTTTTTTTTGCTTTGGAGAGAAAGAACTGATTCCTTCATGCTGTTGTACTTTGTACTAAGAAAGCGTGTCAAGCTCAGGAGAAGGAACAACTGGATTTCAAAGCGCTGAGGTTCCTGTGCGATGAGCTGGCGCTGGCAGCACAGCCCGGCTGACCTACAAGCATTTGCTGCAGGAAACTCTGCCCCAGCCCTTCCAAATACCCCTCCTTTTAAATGCCTCCCCACTGATTTCTAACGCTACCAGGTTCTTTTAAATTAATGCTGAATATGACTTTCTTAAATTTGTTCTAAAATTTTATGACCTTCCAATCATTTGTAAAAAGTTATCCTTTTTTTTAATGTGTGGAAGTTACTAAGTAACTGCCATAAATCAACTCTACAATTTGAAATCATGTATTAATTTATGAAGTAATTCCTACTAAATAGCAAATGATTAGAAAGTGACTTGGACTCATTAGCAAACTGTTATCATGGAGTGTACTTTTTCACCAAAGAAGCCAAAGACTAAAAATATATTCAACGGACATATCTGAACTTTTATGATACTAATCTGGAAACATCAAACAAAAAGCCAGAACAAAAACTTCTGAGTGCCAACCTGAAAGACATCGCTTTTGTGTTTAATAATTATATCAAATATACTCTTAAAATATTTTCTAGGATACCATATAATCTCTGGGAACTCAATAACTTAACATTTTTATTCTAAAATCATACTATTTCATTTAACGCCCACTCTAAGCAGAACCTTCATAAAACAGACACAACATTGGAAGCAGAGATATTAATTTTAGAATAGACTAATGCAAGATAGAGATTGATTCAAAACTTTGTAAGATGAGAAAAATGTAAGGACAAATGTATTTGTATAATGTTATCCTATCAAGTAGTTCTAGAATATATAAAAACAATTTAAAAACAAGAAGTTGATTTTAAAAGAGGAGCTACAGCTAAGGCAGTATAACTTTAAGCCTTGTTAGTTGCCATGTAAAAATTTTTTAACAATTTTAAAAAACCTTTTTAACATTTTAAACTGATTTTTAAATCATTTAAAACAATGTTTCCAAACTAAGCTTTAAGCAATTATTTCAAAAGATAGTTAGAAAGTCTATGGGAACAGTATATGTGTTGGGTCAAAATATCTTCGTAATATGATTTGTACTTTGTAGTGAGAATTACTGAGAGGAAGTGGAAGCACAAACGCTTTAGAGGGATTATTTTAATGAGTGAATCACAAAAACAGCTGCCTAAATGTTAGATTTATGGGGATGTTAAGATTCTAATTCTGGTCAAAATCTGATAGGGGCTTAAGAATAAAATTAAAATGTGAAGGTAAAGAAACATTCTAGACTTCAAAGAATTCTTATAACTTCAAATGAAGTGGCATTTACATTTATTTAAGGGGCATAGTAAGTTTAATGGCAGAAGATACAGTCCAGATACCTATGGCAAACTTTAGCAATATCTGTACTTCATTTTTAATTAAAAAATATAGTCAGTTAAGATGGTTGGAGAATATTTAAAGAACAGTATTATATTTTTAGTTTTCATTGTTTCCTATTTTCCTCCGATTTGAGTGAATCTCATAATTACAGTTCCATGAAACCAAGACTATCAGTGCAGTATTTACCTTTATCCCCGGAAGTCCAGGAAGCCCAGGAAGCCCTGGTTCACCCTACACAGGAAAATCACATAGCATTATAGAATGATATTCACTCCGTCACAAATCTGGAGAAACACATGGCAAATGTTCCTAGCTTAATACTTTCTGCATATATAAATATTTTTTAAAAACTGTCTACTCGCAAAAAGTTTCGTGAAATTATATAATTCAGTCAACTCTTGATTCAGGAATTGGTTGACCACTTTGCAGATTTTTCAGAATTTTTTTCCCTCTTCCTGACAGTTCCCTGCTCATTGGCATCTCTAACAAAAGGCAAGAAAGAGGAGTAAAAGGAGAAAAAACTCCCATATTTTATTATTCCTTCTGTAAATGATATGTTGGGGAGGCTGAAGCTATTGGCCGAAATAAGGATTATGTGTGCATTTCAACAATGCTTCCTGTTCCAATACTCTCTCACCTCGGATAATCAAGAGTTGGCTGTATGAACAGATGGTCACATCAAAACAACATAGGTTAAAAATCTTGCTCACTTAAAAGTGTAGTAAGCTTTCCTTTCCATTCCTGAATGGTGAGAAGATAAATAAATGGTTAAGATTATACTTAATTCCAGCCTGTATTTCTGACAATTGTTGAGTCTGGGCAACCCTGCTTAGCAGCTTAGGGTTAATGGTACCCCGCAGCTGTTCCTGAATACAGGTTTGAGATTAAGTGGTACATTTGGGGTGAGCACATTGGAGTCAAGCTTAACCTTCTCATTTTCACAGAATTGTCTACATTATTTTAAGCACAAAGAATGATGACAAGAGGTTACATTGCTTAGAAAAATCTCCTGAATTCTACTAAAAAAGTATAAAGGAATCTCAGGAGAAAATAAAAAGTCCTCTCTGTGTTGGATTGAAGTGACTATTATTTGTGGAAATAACATTTAAAGGTAAAACGGTCATACCATTTCATGATGGTCAGTCAGTGGGACAACAACTGTACTACAGGGTGTTCCAAAAGTCTCCATACAAAGGAAATATTCTGTAAAATTTTGTAATTAATATTTTGTAAATAAAGGTACATTTAGCTACAATTTCCCATTTTCCCTATGTATGGTGACTTTTGGGATACCCTGTACAATGAAAGATATAGGAGCATCAAGCTAACAATGAAATGGTAGAAAATAGTATTTCTTTTAATCTAAATGCTTCGACAATCCTCATTCCAAGGAAAGTCTGCTAAGAACAACCAGACATTCCATCTTCAATACTATTACTTTCAGATTATGAAGAGCTATAATTCGCTCTGGTATTATCACAAAATGACTTCTGATGCTGTTAAGCTGTTTGATGATACCAAAAAAAGTATAATGACTTTCTTGATGATTTAGGTAAAAGGTACTTCAGGAATGCAAAAGAAAAACTATTCTGTCTGAAACTATATAAATGAAAGTTTGCATTGTGAACAATAAGACTAAAATGAGATTAAGCCAGAGAAGAAAGGATAATTATTAAGAACTTGTTATTCTATTAAAAGAATACGTGTCTGAGTAAGTTAAATTTTACCTAGATATAACATTATACATTTGATTTTTTCTTTCCTTTTCACCCTTTAATCAATAAATTTAAGAAGATCTAGTAAAAAGGGCTTGTATGCATATTTTACTGAAAATTCTCTTTTACTTTTAAAAACTATAAGGCTCTTGAAAACAGTAAGTTGCAGTAGAATATGCAACCAGTGAAAGTAAACATATTGATGACAAATCTATAGCCTTGTACTGTTTTAGAGAAGTCTCCCCAAACTCATTTTGGAGACATCCTATTTGATACATTAGTGGAAACATATAGGTCCTAACATTCTTTTCCACCAGGAGTTCTCATCACACCTTTCCCTCCCACCAAATTAAAAGATTGTGTCACTACTTTAAAGAAAGATATTTATACACACACACACCCCCCCACATGTTTTCTAACAATGAGAAAGATCTAAAGATATTAAGAAATAGTTTACAGTATAGACTGAATATTTACAGAGACTTTGAGCATTTAGCTTTTCCCTACATCATATGTGTATATATGTATCTATGTGTGTTAGGTCATAAATTTTTCTTTTTTTTTTTTTTTTTTTTGAGACAGGGTCTCGCTCTGTTGCCAGGGCTAGAGTGCAGTGGTGTCATCACAGCTCACTGCAACCTCACACTCCTGGGCTCAGTGATCCTCTTGCCTCAGTCACCCAAGTACCTGAAATTATAGGCATGAGCCATCACATTGGTCCATAAAGGTATTTTTTAGTGAACAAATATTTCAGAAATTCATATTTTATAATCTTGATTGTCTTGGCATCCCATTCAAAGAGTATTTGTCCAAGCAGATTAAACTTTATACTGATACATTATTCGTTTGATTTTTATTTCTTTCCCTTTCACTCTTTACTTTCCATTATGGGAGACCTTCAAAATCAGGACTCTGCTTTCACCTCACATCCCTGCTACGAGCCTTGTTCTCTTAGAGAGAGTTCAATTGTGAGGGTCCCTTCTGATGGGGGACCAAGTAATTTTACTCCTTTAAAATGAAAAACTATATATATTTTTAAAAGATAGGGAAGAATTAGAAAGGAAAGAATTAGGCGATGAAACACAATACCTATTTAATAAATCTATACACCCTATAAGCATATACATGCTCTCCAACTCACACATCAATCACATACTCTACTGTTGAGGCTATAAAAGAAAGAAAATCCAATGAAGTCATCTCTACATTATGAATATTACTTTAGATATCAAACTTTGATGCTGGAAAAGACTACCCAGTGGAAAGCTAACCAGTGAGCTTTTTACTGTGTCATGATACCCTATACTTTTCTGGAGTGGCCCTAACGCAGGAGTGTAAGTGCCAATGAACTCACAGCACCGTTCTGCAATGGTGAGAAAAATGCCATGGAAGATCTCTTCAATTGATTCTGTACTCACTTCGGTTTGTCATTTTTCTAGTCTACAGAAGCAGCAAGCAAGGAAATACTTTACTTTTAAGCCAATGTCAGGATAAGTATTGCCAAATCCCAGTATTAGACAAAGGAAGTCATATATTGTGTGCAGGTGAGACTGAGTTGAAGGGTAGAAGCTGGCATAAATATCAATGAAAAAAGATGATGTTCATGTCAGGGCACATTCAGATGGGTTGTAAGCTTTTAACGAATCCACCCCTTCTCTCAATGTAACTTGAAACTGATTTTTAATGAAATGAAAAAGAAGTCCAATGTTTCCATGTGTAAACCTATGTATAATACTTCCAGAATGAGTCTAAATTGTATTTCTAAATAATCATCATGATAAGACAATGTTTTACTATACAATTGGAAATTCATTTGGATATTCCACTCTGAAAACAGTGGAAACTCTACGAGATTATAGCAAATTTGTTTTGGTTTGTTTTTTAGGGACACAATAGTCTTGCAGACATTTTTTTTTTTTTTGGTAAGTCACACATTTTGAGAGCAGTTTAAACTTAGCCTTTAAATTTTAAAGACTAAGGGACTTAAAATTAGAAGATTAGTTGCTTTTTCAAACCAATGCAGACCATGTGTCTCCAACTATATCACTAATTCCATATTTTTAAAATGAAAAATCAGCAGGAAATCTTAGAAATTAAATAGTAAAATTTGCAGAGTTTTTCTGGGCTCTTTAAAAAAGCCTTAACTTTATTGGATACCGGGCCTGGTGCGTCATTACTCTTAGACTTTTAGTTTCAAGAGAAAAATGTTAAAAGAATGTGAAAGACTTTCTCAAAAATTATGTCCATCCCAAGTATTTAAGACAAAGCAATGATCCTCTCAATGATTTCAAGAAGGTGGGAATATTATTTTACTATGTCTTAAGGTTCTAAACTACTCTAATGGCATTTATTCCTTCTTCCCCTTTCTGCTAATGAGGTGACTTCTATGTTTCTATTCATGCTTTTGTCTATAATACCAGCTTCTGCTAGACAAAGGCAGAGTCATAATCTTAAGCGAGTTAGCCTAATGTGGAATTCACATTTCTTGTTAGCTACATACATCTGTTATCTACAGTCTGACTGCCCTGGGCACTGACATCCACATGCTCGGACAATACCCTGCTAACATTTGTTTCCTGCCTCAGACTCAGTGAGAATGTGAATCGAAACATATTCACTGCATGTCTTCTAATTTATTTCTGAAGTGAAGCACAAATTATAAAAATATTAACATATCCATAGATTGGTTAGTTAAAGTGGTATGGCTAATGTCTCTAGTTAAAATTTAGTTTATTAACAAATTTAGTTTATATAATATAATATGGCACAGTTAGATATGATTCACATAAAAAATTATCAGTAGGGAAGCATTTTCAATGAAAGAAAAAGGAATATAATTTTTAAAGAACTGTCCATCATTCTCTATTGAGACAATTTAGCAAATATTCATTCCATACCTTCTTAAAGTAACATGCAGATTATCTTTAAGCATGCAACATAAGTTGACATTCCAACCCAACCGATTTTTGTTAGTTTCGAACAGCTGAGTATATGCAGACTTAGGTTCATACAGCATCCTTTTACATATACAAAGTTTGCACATTTTGCTACGGTCAACTTTAAGAACTTCTAAAATGCAAAACGATAACACTCTGTATGCACAGCATGAAAACTGCATCATTTTGCAATAATTGTTTTCATATTACACAGTAGCCAGTAGCTATAAAATGGTGATTACGATACAGTAAGAACACACTAGAGAGAGAGATATTATTACCTTTTGCCCTGGACGACCAGATTCTCCAGGTTCTCCCTGGCCAAAGAAAACCAAAGATGAAAAGGACGGTCTGACAAGAATTTTCCAAAACCCTTAGGCCTAAGGCCACAGGGATGGCCCAGCCTCCTTCCCGATCCACGCATTTTATTCACTTTATTTTGTTACTATACATCTCACTACACATTGGAAAATTTTTTGCTGTGCATATACCTATAGCTCACATATAAATCCACATTTCCATGAAAACCAATCAGAAAGGGAAAAGAAGGCAAGACCTCTTATTTCCCACAGCTATTCCCTGCTGTGTTTGGAAGCTGATCACTGCAGGAGAATAGGAACAGAGTTATAACCATCAAAGTTGGTAAAAGGGAAGAGACAAGGGAAGCCTATAAAAACCAAAACTGTGACTCCTGGAGTACTAACATTTGCAAAGTTATAGTTACCTTAATTCCTGCAGCAGATGATCCAGGGTCACCCTAAAACGAAACCCATGAGAGATTATGCCACAAGTTATGGGAACAGGAAACATCACAAACACCCAGAAAGCCATTACCAACACAGGTATTCAAAGGGACCCATGACTGATGGCCCTGGTTACACTCCCTAAGACTTTGTACCAGTATGTCAGCTGTTAAGATACCAACAATTTCCAAGATAAACAATGTGCTTCCTAAAAACATGAGCTTACTTCAAATGCAAAATATATAGAAATTACATTTCTTGAAAAAATATATACAAAAGTATAAATATATATATATGAATCTCTTCCCTTCAGACAGTGCTAAAAATGCATTATGAAGCAATAAATTATAATTTTGGGATCTGGAACTTTTGGTTTTATTTCTGGAATTTATTAATGTCATCAGCTATCATTTACTGGGAGCCCCCTGACCCTTTCGGTCTTCGCAAAGTCAAGGTTCAACAGGTGAAGTCAAAGGTTAATGATGTCGAGCTGGAAAAAGCCACGCAGCAGATCGGTTTGTTTCCCGGTAAAGCACCGTCACGGTTACGACTGGCACGTTTTTCCAGCTTTATACTTATTTCATTGCAACTCGGTCACCGGGAAGCTACAGGATGATGGATGACTTGCGGGTGAGGGGGACACATGTGAGCTCGGACAGAAAGTCTTGGGACAGAATCTGGTTTTTAAAAAGGCACTGAAATCCACCCAGATTTCGTAGAGGGTGACGACATTCTGAAACAAGCATGTTATAAATACGCAGATAGGGACTGGTGGAGAAAAGACTGTGCCAGGGATGGTGCTTATTTCTGAAACGAAGCCAGAAAAGGCCTAGATTTTCAAGTTCCTTTTAGCCCCATCTGTCCCATGAACATGCTAGAAGGAAAAAGAAACGGGTATTTGAGACTGTTAAGAAAATAGAAACAGCCACAGGAGGATGGCATATATTGGGATTTCCTCAGCTGTCTCCTCTGTACAAATGCTCAAGTCGAGGAGGTCTGGGGGTCGATTTCCCTGTTCTAGATTCCAGAAACTGCTCATCAATCTTCGTTAGAGACAGACATCAGGCCTCGGGCCTCTGTGCGTGGGGCACTTGCCCCCCTCCCTCAAATCCTCTCCCCTCGTGCCAGCCCTGGCCTCTTCTCTTTCTTCTGCCCTCAGCTTACGCGGCTGGGCCTCCAAGAACCCTTCCCTGCCCAGCCTAGACATCTGCCCCTCAGGCACACATCTTGTCGTGTAGCATCGTGTTCTGCCCTGTGTGCCACAGCTCACTCTGTGTGTCCAGCCCAGTTCGTGTCTGTCCTCCCTTAGGCAGCCAGCTGCAGGGGAGCAGATTCTGCGTCTACTTTTACGCAGTGCCCAGCCTATAATATACGCTCAACATATAGATGGTGAATGAATGAACAAACAGGTCAGCAGTCAAGGATCAAAATGAAAAAACCTTTAGGAAGGAAAAAAAAAGGCAGCTTAGGAAGGAGAAGGAAATAGTAAATTAGCTTGTTGAGGAAACAGATATGTCTATGTGAGTTTCTTTGACATCTGTAATTGCTATTAGCCAAGGAAAAAAATTACAACATGACTACACATAAAGAAGAGGACCCCAAATACTGTCTCACTGTAGAATGATATTGGTTTCTCTTCCCAATCATTAACATTCAATTGAGCGTCAAATGGGAAGCGACATAAATGTGGCTAATAATACTTATTCTGTCTCTACTAAATTAAGTCTGAAAGCCATCAACGCCAATGAGTCGGGTTTGCAATATTTGACACAGTAAGACCTTTGAAGTCATTAGAAGTAATTTTGACTGGGCAAAGTTCCTTCTATTATCTTATTTATACTCATAAAACTTCTGGGAGATAGGGCAGATATTACTATTTCCATTTAATGTGTAAATTGAAGCAACCAGAGGTTAAGTTGGTTTTGGGCTTTCTAAATTCTACTGGCTGTTCTTTTTATGGGAATAAGAAAATAATTATTGACTTACTTCATTTTGACAACAGGACATACAGGTTATAGTAAACTTATAAATAAAAGAAAGTTGCTTGTGTTAACTGTAGTTAAAATTTTTTTCAGTGTTCTAATGAAAAGTGGTTAGATAATCCACTAATGAGAATAAAGACTAGATTTAGTTCTCATAGAAAGTGGATGAAAAGAAAAAGACCGTTTCCTGAAAGGCCAATTTATTTGTGGAAATCAGAGTGGTTTCATTTGATGGACGACTAAGAGTTTTTATTTTCTTTTTCAAGATTTAGAACTGTGAAATCTCAAGGAATTTTTATAACTTTTAAGTGGCAAGGCAACTGCTGGAAGACATTTGTAAGTTAAACATTTTAAAGGATAATGCTGCAAATAGTGGGATTAAAACAGTGTCTGTTTATAATCCTCCTTCCTCGCAAAGCGAAATGAATACTGGATTAAAGTGGGGAGAAAGACCCCAACCACATCTTAAGTAGACTCATAGCTTCATAAGTCAGTTGGTTTGGAAACAGAAGTCTCCACAGGATCAGTCATAGGTGTGGAAATACTGTGAGAAGATTTTTGAGATAAATGAATTTGACTTTACTCTTTTTCATTCAAGCACAGTTTCTATGTTTGTTTGTGATTATTTTCAAAACAACACTTGGTGTATGATTACATGTATGTGTTAATACATGTCTTACATGTATGTGTATATATGAAGTGAATGTGGTGACATTTCTATCATTTATTAACTCATCCAATGCATATTTATTGAGTGCCAATCATGTGGCAGGTGTGGACGCAGCGGTGCTGGAGCTGGGGAGACAGCAGAGAGCAATGCGGTTACATTCCGGCCCTCATCCTGCACGTGCAATAATCATTTCCTAATACACGCAGTACAAAAATAGTATCAATTAAAAGCATGAAAGATTCTGTTTTTCTTTCTTTCCTTTTTTTCTGAAATCTGGGATAGGAAGAGACTGTCATGTTTGAGAAATTCTGTGTCACTCTATATACACATAAGACATGATAATAAGCAAATGCATGGTACAGAGAAAATGTTCTAGCATTTAATGAAAATAAGAAACAGTTTAAAATAAAATTTTTAAAAAGATTGTTCATTCAATAAATATTTATCATCTTCTAACTATGTGTTAGGAACTAGGATTGGTACTGGGCATAGAACAGTCTGGCACCATACAGTTTTTTTTTGTTTGTTTGTTTTCTTTTTCGGTGAGCTGGATGTCCAAGTAAACAAGGAATTACAACGAACCATGACGAGGGTTAGGATAGGGATTATAAAGAGTGCTGTGGGATATATAGCAAGTGACCTAACCAATCCTGAGGGGACTGAAAGGCTGTCAAAGAGAAATGACTTATATATTAAGTTTCATTTATTTTTAATTATTATGGGTACATAATAGCTGTATATCTCATAGGGTATATGTGACGGTTTGTTACAGGTATACAATGTGAATTTGTGAACCGAAGAATGAATAAAATTAGAAAGCGGGGAAGTGGGAGTGAGGAATTTGGGAAGGAGGACAGACAGCAAGCATGTTTCAAGCTAAGGGAAAACGTGTGCTAATCAGAGAAGGCCCACACTGACTGGGGTGGGAGTGCCCACGGAGACAGGCCTTCAGGTGTGATTTTAGGAAAAGAAGACAACTTGTTTGGTGGCTCCAAATATGCTGTGGCTTCTGACAAGGCTCAGCAGATGCAAATCAAAGATGCTATGTAGATATAGAGTAAAAAGGCAGCATATTCATAGAAATTGAAACTGGGGGAGCCAAAAAAAAAAAAAAGGAAGACAGAGATGTAATGCCAAAAAAGTGAAGGTAGAACCTCTGAATCAACAGATAAAATTGTGAATAGTAAAATGGCGTAGTCAAACCATTCAGTGTGCTGCACAAACACCCACTTTCACGTTGAAGGAGACAGATAAGAAATCCCCAGCCTGGGCAACATAGCAAGACCCTGTCTCCACAAAGAATTAAAAAAAAAAAATAGCTGGGTGTGGGGGCGTGCTCCAAGCTACCCAGGAGGCTGAGGTGGGAGAATTGCTTGAACCCAGGGCAACAGAGTGAGACCCTGTCTCAAAAAAAAATAAAAAATAAAAAAATAAAAAAAATCCATTTCTACATTTGTTGGTGGGATTAACAGTACAAACAGCAGAACATAACCCTTCCATAGTAATTCTACATGTGACTGAACTCAGTCTTTGGCAGGTTATTCTTAAACCTACAGTGCTCTGTGGTTGTGGGCCGGAATGCACCGAAGTTGCTGGCCACAGAGAAAATCCAGCCTCGTGGTTTTTATAGTTCCACAGCATTTCCAGATGACCAGTCTGGAAAGCCTTAGATGGCTTTACCATCCAAAGGCACTGAGTTGGATCAAAAGGAAAAATATCCTATTAAAGTGAATCAGCCAATGATGTAATTTACTACATCAATGGCAGAAAAGAAGCATTTTTTTGATTTTACGTCTCAAACTTGGTAAATGATAAATGAGTTTCACATACTGAACACAAAGGCCATGAGAAGAGTGTTTCCAACATGCTGGAAACAAATTATATGACAGAAGCAGGAAATGTTTAAAAAACACATCAAAAATTATATTCCAATTACAGCATTCTTGGGGTAAAGGCTTCCAGGTCAGATTACATATTACACACATTACAGATTCCTATTTACAATTCCCTGTTTAGACCCATTGAAAGTTTATAGAAATGATTTCCGTTTCAACTGAAGCATTTTTTATACTTAATTTCAGCTGACTAATAAAACTTTTTGATAAAAAAAGAAAAACAATCAATCTAGTTGATTTCAATTTCCATGTGGTAAGAAAAGCTAATATTTATTGAGAGTTTATTATGTGTGAGTCAGTATAGTAAATGATTTGTATTAATATATAAAATAAGAACAGTATTCCTTTGAGATGACCTTGATCTTTTTGAAGAAAAAAAGTTGCTTTAGTATTATAAAATTAAATTTCAAAAAATGTGTGATTAAAGAAACAATTATTGGTCTATGTTCCAAAAAATGAAGCTTTAAAAATACATCTTTTAAGCATAAAATTCTTTACATAAATCCACATAGGCATAGTTCAGACTCGGTATAAATTTTTTTCAACAGAAGAAATTGCCCTCTGTGTTGTGTATTTCCTTTCTTTTAAGCAGAGGTTAGCAATTATGGCCAAATCGAGTTGGCCACCTTCAAGACTCATGAGCCAAGAATGGTTTTTTATATTTTTCAATGGTCAAAAAAATCAAAATAACTATAATATCTCATGACACACGAATATTACATGAAATTAAAATTTTAGTGTCTGGAAATAAAGTTTTATTGGAACACAGCCATACTCATTTGTTTACCTATTCTCTATAGTTGCTTTAATGCTACAACAACAAAGTTGAATAGTTTTGACAGAGACCATATGGCCCACGAAACCTAAAATATTTATTTTCTGGCACTTTACTGACCTCTGCTTTTAAGTAAAAACAAGAAAGTTAAATATAACATCCAGGTTTATATATTCAAGCTTTCAAATTTTGACTTCGAGAGTAGTCAGGGTAAATATCATTGGGCTCATTTGCATTCAACAGGTTCATGTCATATGATGCTGAAATTTGGCAGATTAAAACAATAGGTCTACAGCAGTGGTAGTCAACTGGGGGCGATTCTGTCTCCCAAGGAACATTTGGCAATTTCTGGAGATATGTTTGGTTGTTATAGCTCAGGGGTGCTTAGGCATCTAATGAGTAGAGGCCAAGAATGAAGCTGAACATCTGAAACCCCACAACAAAGGGTTATCTGGCCCCAAATGTCAATATTGCTGAGCTTGAGGAACCCTGGTCTACGAGAGACAGAGAGTCCACTCTAATTTCTAGACTACTCCTGGAACACAACCACAGTTGCTACATGGTGACATTAATTCATTCCTACCACCCGTGCCATATTTATATTAATATTTATAAGAAGAAACAAGATAAATTTCTTTTTATTTTGTGTGTGTGTTTTTATGACTAACCGTTACCCATCTGTAGTGTAATAATTTTCAAAGTGGGATAGTTTTATGCTCAACTGTAAGCCTAAATGAATAATTCTTTTTTTCCAATCACTCAATTACTTAGCTTGATTTAAATTAAAATCCATCTGACTCTATTCTATTTCCAGTTTCTTAAAAGATCTTCTCAATTCTTAACATGTAGCACGAGTAAAGTAAAATATCCTTTCCATGTCAGAGACATCTGCAAAGTATGAATCCACACAGAAGCTATAATCACAGACGGGGGTTAAAAATGAGGGAGGCAGGAAGACAAGCCACAAGACTACTGCAATATAAGGGCTAATAACAGTTTAAAAGACCAAAAAAAAAATACAAAGGCTGATAAAATATCCAGATTTAGTGGGTTGCCAGTTGAGGCAAACTTTCAAGACTACGTGAGAGGCTCTAATCAAGTGAGATGAACTTATAATCAAACATGTAAATCTCATCCCAATCCTCTGACAAGTTCTCTCCTAAAACTGGGACAAATGGAATCACTTTAAAAACTCCACTTTTATATCTTGCCTATAAAGGGTGTGTCTCATTTACACACGAGTAAGTGTTTTTATTCCCTGAAAGCCATATTACTGGAAACTCAGCTACACGTTTTCTGGAATTTTTTACATACCATTTTACTTTCAAAATATTTAAGTTTATAGATAGGAGCTTGTGGATAATCACCTTTTAAAAACCAAAACCAAATATTTAACTGTTTTCTAATCTTGGAGAATTATATGTCATATTAAACCACTCTCTCTCACTTGCCGCTCTCAAAGCTCCCATTTCCAAACACAGGAAGTAAGACCTCTCGCTCATACTCATACCCTTCCACGCTTCACAAAACCGTACCTTTTCGCCTGTGTCGCCTTTGGGGCCGTTCTCTCCAGCATCTCCCTGAGAAGGGCAAAAAGCAATACACGTAAAATACACTGGTGACATTAAGCAAATAGTATTTTTCATTAAAGTTTCCTTTCATAAAAACTACCTATTAAAATATCTTGCAAATGTTCTATAGAACTAAGGTACTTTTGCTTGACCAGCAGTCTGATATCAATAAAATAAGTTTATTACAGTGAACATGGCCAAACAGTTTTAAACTATTTCATGATATTAACAGAAAACAGTCATTTATCTGTCTGCCTTCTCTGAGTTTGTTGGGCACTTAGAGCTTCCTTAACTCTGTCTCTTCTCTGCTCAAAGCTCCTCTCGAACCAATCCTGTCTCCTCTTATTCCCTGAATAAGCCGTGTGCGTCACCACCTCTGCACCCTTCTTTCTACCATTCCTGCCACTCGGACCCCTGGCCTCTCTTTTTCCTTCTGTCTGTATAAATTCTACCCCGTCTTCAAGCCCATCTCAAATCTCTAGGACCTCAAAGTACATACACGGCCCTTAAAACCTGTGCACTGAATATATTTATTTATCTGGGCCCACATGGTTTGCATTCATGAAATAAATGTTTTACATTTTATTAGAAAGCTTTTTAAAAAATCATACACTTAAATGAATTGGGGGAGTTTGTGCTTTTTTTTTTTGTTGTTATTTTTGAGACTTCCTATGCCCATTTCTTTAGTGACATCTCCTTTTTCTCCCTACGAAGCAATGCATTAGGAAAAAAGGCATTCATTGAGTATCCATGTTTTGCTTCTTTACATTTTGAATACTTGAACTTAAATCTTACAGCATGTTATAGCGGAAATGTCACGGACTTTGGAGTCAGGGAGACTGAGCCCAGCTCCAGCATCTGCTGGGTAAACGAAATTCTCTTCGCTTCAAGATTCTCCTGTGTAATCTAAGGGTAAGGGTACTTCGTGCAGTTATAAGAAATAAGTCATGTACTGTGTGTAAAGCAACTAGGACGGTATCTGGCACATCATAAGCTGTTAATGATAGCCATTAATGAAAACAATGCATTACTGGGCACATGTTCCATAGGCTGGAATGTGATCACTTTTTTTTTTTTTTTTTTTTAGGTAGGCTCTTGCTCTCTTGCCCAGGCTGGAGTGCAGTGGCACCATCACAGCTCACTGCAACCTCAAACTCCTGGACTCAAGAGATCCTCCTGCCTCAGCTTCCCGAGTAGCTGGGACTACAGGAGTGCACCATCACGCCCGGCTAATTTTTTAAAAATTTTTTTGTAGAGGCGATGTCTTGCTGTTGCCCAGGTTGGTCTTGAACTCCTGGCTTCGTGCAATCCTCCCACCTCAGCCTCCCAAAGTGCTAGGATTACAGGCGTCAGCCAACAAGACCTCTCTATTATTTAAACATTTCTTTAAGACAAGACAGGAACTACTGATAATGGTTTCCTGGGAGAAGGTAGAGAGGAGGTTGGGAGGGAGACTTTCACTGTTTTCTCTTTATTTTCTTTTATTGTTTCAAATAAGCATGACGTTGACCCGCTTGGCATTTGTCTGTGGTGACAGACGCACCACTGCAGACCAGGGGAGCCTGGGACACTTGCTCCGGTGAATGCCTGGGGCGGTGCCAGCATTTCTCCTTTTCCCTCCTTGATTTCTACACAAAAGAGTCATCTGATGACTAATTAATTTCACGTAAATTACCATGAACTGACTGGATGCCAAACAAATGTACTGGTAATCTGTTACGAAGGACTTTTGACAGGCAGCTGATTTGCATGCTTTTTAAAAAATTGCTTGAAAATCTCTTTATTAAAAAACAAACAAAACAAACCCTCGTATTAGGAAAACTGGCTCAGAGTGGTTGTGAAGGGAAGGGTTTGACTGAGCTGTTCCCCTCATCAAACTGTCTTTTTCCACCCCTCTGTTTTGCCCTCCTTCCACTTAAATAAATGCCTTTGTATCTTTTTTGCTTTGCAATGCTGAAAAATACACGTACAATCAAGAATTCTTCTTGATCTGTAGACGAAATTCCTTTGGGATTAGAGGTTACAGTATTGATTTGCAGAAAGACTGCATCACATATGAAGAGCACGACAGAGTATCTTGATAGTTTCCTTCTCAGACAGCACACTTTCAAACACTATTCAAGTATCATACATCGCATGAGAATCAGAAAAGTAAGTATCGCGTTATGCAGTGAGAGTCTAAAAATAATCGGGACAGGCCTGAAAGTAATAAGGAAAGGAGTCTAAGGGAAATTGAACATTCGACACCCTGTTTCTCCTTTTGTTTCTCTTTTTAGTTTTTATAGGAATTCTTCGTGGGCAACTTTCAGATAATTGCTGCAGGTAAACATCTGTATCCCTTTAACCTGATGACATAAGAAGCAGCAGAGAGAGATGTGGGTGCTTGGAAAAGTATTGGAATGACATTAGCAAGTAGGCAGAACAGAGATTTTGCAGGCCTGAGGATTTTTCAAAGTTATATAAAAGCTTGACATAGAATGTTGAAATTTGCTCCCCTTCTCTTCATTTTTTTAAACCTTTTTATCCAAACTTTTGTCCATATATAAGAATTACACTATTTTATTCTTCCACTAATTAGCAGCTTGAAAAAAAAAACAACTGTGGTCATTATAACTACATCTATATCATCTATCCGTCTCTCTATACCTATTTATCCACCAGCCATAGGATTCAGTTGTGTATCTCTTGGCAGCGGGTGGGGGGGTGGAGATAAATACAGGCAGAATCGTTCTCACCTTCTTTCCTTGTTCTCCAGGTTCTCCCTGAACAAAAGAACAGAGACTGGGTGACCTTAAATTATAAAACACCTAATTTTGTTATTAGACAAAACATACATTGAACATACTAGGTTAATTATGTGCAACACTTTCTAGTTGGGCTATATATAGTTTTTATATGAAAACAAATGATGAGTTTCCTGGAGAATTGAGTATGGATATCAATATTAAATATAATCTTAACTCTTTGCTTTTATAGGACTAAAGAAACATATTTCAAGATTATCATTCAGATACTGGCTTCTGTGGCACTCAGGAGAACAATGGTGCGGCAATCCAATGTCTTGAGAAGCTCCTTAGTCTACTCCTTTTGATTCTGCCCAAACTCAGAATCAATAAGGTGGACTAGGATGTCCTTCCACAAAGGTTTTTATTCAAAACATCCCCTGGGGCATGGGTGATTTCAGGGGTCTGGAGTGTAGTTCAGTGTCGATCCCCAATCTGTCTTCCCCTAAGATGTCATAAACAGTCCTAAACTTGAAGCCCTTCGAAGTGTCATGAGTTCTCTTTAACTGCTAGCAACCGGCAAGTTCCAGGTCAGGCGTATTTTAGGAGGCACCGGTACCTGCAGGCAAGACGCTAGAATGGGGCAGAGTTTAAGTGAGTTTGGGAGAGAGGTCCTTACTCCATATGATGACCAGGCTAGCATGAGAACTAAAATGCAAAATGGTGCTCTGAAGAGAAGCTCATTTTCACTTTACCCAGGAAAGGATAAAAGTGAGAGAGCTCTCAAGTAAATTATACACATTATGATAATATTTCCCTATGAAAGGCTTGAGTAAGTATTGCCTTGAGATCAGACTGCTTTTTAAAAAAAATGAAATAAGACAATTGTTGTTGGGTTTTTTGAAAAAAATTATAACCTATTGCAGAAGTCAGTTTGGAGGCAAGACTCTTTTCATTCCCTGGAACTCAACCTGACCCTTTGGTTTCTGAATGTCTGGTCATCTTCACTGCTCGACATCCATCCTGATGGTCGCTAGGCAACACAAGAATAGCACTGTGAACATGCATTAAGCATTAAACTCCTATCATTTGGCTTTTTAGCATGGAGCAAGAAAGGGAAGAAGACAGGAAAACGGCTATAGGCCCAGAAGGAATATTTTCTTTCCTCTTTTGCAGGACAAAGGATAGGTCTATAAATTTCAGGTCGGTCCTCGGAGGCTGTCCATAGCAATGTGATCTGCAAAATCAGCTGACAGGCATCTGTGGGTGCGGATACACACGAGCACAGCTGATGGGATTAGACATTAGTTTTGTACTTCAAGGGATGCTCTCTCATCAAAGGATTTGGGATTTGTCTGCCTGTTTGGTTTAAACTAAACTGTCACCAATCTTTTTATATTTAACAGATTCATTTGTTCTTCAAGAAACAAAGAAAACTTGCAATGCAAAAAAATCCTCATTACATTTTTTCCTTATTTAGTAATTCAGATTACATCCATTTTTAAACATCTTTATTCTGCTCTTCATCTGATTAACTGGCTATAGTGGGTTGGAGGTGGCAAAATCTTGAGGAAAAGCCACAGTGGCACTATGAACATCTTCTCTAGTTAGTCTTCTAGATATGCAAATTTTAGGCAGTATGGACATGATCTACGTTTTTATATGCTCATTAAGTGGTAAAATGACAATAGTCTTATGGGCTTTCTTATGTTATTTAGGTATCCCAGAATAAAGATTTTAGACAGTCTATTTGTTTTTCTGCATTTTAATGCTAATGAGAATCACCAACATAATTTATTCATTAGTCACAAAGTTCTACTGTCGCATATTATACTATTGACAAAAAAATCCATTCTAGTACAACAAGCGGGCTATTAAAATATTGTCACAGCTTACGATTTCGTGGACATTCAAGTGTCAAATGATTTTGCTTGGCTTTATTTGTACTAACCTTTGGCCCCGGTAGTCCATTCTGTCCTACTGCTCCTGGTAGCCCGGGTTCACCCTCAAAATAAAAAATTGATACTACTAAGTAAAATGGACAAAATCAATACATTATATAGATCATTAGAGGAGATAGCCATTCTTATAGAGCCATGCTCTATATGTAGATAGAGAATAAGTAACCAGTAGTGTAAATTTAAGTTAGCTTGTATGGTCCAAAATTCTAGGTGCAAGGAGCAAGGATATAACAAGGTTAATTTCCTTTGTTTAGTCTTTTCATCATTAAGAAAGCTGAAGCAATTTATGAGTAGAAATTAACATCTAGCATGGTGCTGGGCACAGCGTAGGCATGAAATAAATATTTGTTGAATGAGTAAAGACATCTGAAAATATAAGACTCTCTTGGCGGGGAACTTTTAAGTGATTCATCAGCTCAGGAAAATAAAAACTAAATCATTCTATTTTCATCTTAGACTTCATCACACGAACATTTACACATCTAAATTTTGAAGAATACACCCATCTGTGTATTCATTTAGACACCTTAATTCATTTAGACACATTTGACACCAAAATAAAAAGTAGCAACGGCTGTGGTTTCTCTTTCCAATTTCATTGTGAAAATAATTAGAATAAACATTCAGACTTAACGGCTCTCATTATCATACTGAACAAGGATCTATCGGCTTTTGGGCAAAAGATGATGGCTATTAGGCTAGAAAAATTTCCCATTTCAGAAAGATGGTGATGTATACTAGTCTTTCCAGATTTTGATTCAGCAATTGTTTTCCAAAGAGGAAAAGACCCGTTGCAGTGTCCAGAAGCTAAGGAAAGACACCTGGCCCTTCGTGCTTCCAGGTGGCTCAGACTTAGAGCAAACAGAATTCCACTTCCATTTAAGACATCCCCAAAGCCCTTTACTGTGTGCCCCAGCTACCGGGCGACTTTCTTCTTTCTGTTGAGAGTAGTAAAGTGTCTCCTTAGTTGATTTAAAAAAAAAACAAAACTTTACTTTTTACAGTAGTTTAAGGTTCACTGCAAACTTAATTGATTTTTAAGAATGTTTTCTAAGTCACCCGGAAAGCAAGAATTGTGTCATTTTTATATCTGTGTTTCCAGCTTCAAAAACATGTACATTAATAATCATAGTAACATTTCTTAAGTGCCAGAATCTTTACATTCATTAACTCAATTCTCACAAACTTCTATGAGGTAAATACTATTTTTATCCTTATTTAGCAGGTGAAGAAACTAAGGCATACAGAAGCTAAGTAATTAGTCCAGGTTTGTACAACTATAGTTACAATTTGAACTCTCATGATCTAACTTAAGAGGTCATGCTCTTAACACATTACATGTTACACTGGAATGTATCTAGAAATTGTGAGAGAGTAGATGAATATTTCTATCCTTATCATCATTTGGTTTATACATCCCATTTATAAATGACCTTTCAGAATGTATAGAAACCTAAATTGAATATAACTTACGTAAAGATGATTTTTGCACACCTACCAGATAAACTAAGCAATGTGAGGCTTATGGTGTCTTTCTAGAAGAGCAAAAATGTTTCATTATTATACTGGATTATTATAATTGCTAAAGTCTTAACCTCCTGGAAGAAATTCTGCTTCCTGTATAAAGTCACATTATAATTGTAACTCTTGCACTTTCCTTGGTAAAATGACAAAAATGTTGCCTTAGAATAATAGTGGCCATTATGGGAATATTTTGCTAGGCCATTTGTACATAACAAAGGATAAGAACTTGGAAATAGAATACCCCTGAAAGAGGACTATCATTTACTATGCAACCAGAAAAAGGGCTATCGAGTCTGCTTTCTTCAAAGAATCCACAACAGGATGCATTAATATCATAACTCATGGTTTAATGCAAATAAGAGATGCTGCCAGGGAACAATACAAACTTTGTTTAGACTTTCAAAGAATAACCATGGTAGCCAGAGTTATTTTAAAAAAAATGGTTAAGCCCCTGGAACTGGACAAAATTCATGCTGAGATTTTGAATCGAGGAAGAGAAACGTTGCTTAGGTATCTGCATAACATTCTTCTTAATATATGAACATCAGGGGACTAAAACTTGATCTCTTTTTTTCTTTGATTTTACATATCTTTAACATGAAAAGGCAACCAAAACACTGCACCCATAATCCCATCACTCTATAATAATTGTTTTCACTTTGTCCTGTCTCCTAGTCTTTGTTACTTAGCTTACATATTTTCAAGCAACTGTAAGCATATTGCATGGTTTGATTTTTTATTATCTTTACACCACACATTTGTTTTCGCATAGTATTGATGATTAACTTGTGAGTAGTTTATCCTCTATCAAAGTCAGGTGTGATCATGCTTTTAATCAGCTCCACATTGTCGGATATTCCGGTTGTTTCCAATTTTTGCTATTGAAGATATATTAAATATACACTTCTGTAAACATACTCATATTTTTCTGTCAAATGAATTAATTATGATAAATTCCCTGAATTTGTTTTATTAGTCAATGGAAACATTATATGGCAGTAACTGTGTATTTCTAAATTGCTTTTGAAAAGGGTTCTGAGTTTTATTTGCTTTTGTAGGCATCCACTCCACACTTTTTCACAAATCTGTACAACTCTATCAGCACTGAATATCACAATTTTAATCATTTTTTTTTGCCTTTTTTAGTAAGCACAAATGAGAGCTTACTGTTCAATTTTTAAACTTCTTTTTCGCTTGTAAGGTTAAATATTTTCTCGTGTGTTTATAATTTCAATAGGTATTCACAACATTTTAATTCTGCAAAGTGAATAAAGCTGTTTCCTGAATGAATCAGGGAGAATGAAAAGAAGAAAAAATGACTCATAGCATTTTACCTTTCTAATAAGTTATATCAAGAAAATTATATTCCAAGTTAGATTAGGAGGATATGGAACATTTTCATATTGTCCAAACTTCATTTCCCAGGTTGTGTAAAAGAAATGTTAGAGGTGAACTGCTGTATGACTCTGAGTACCAAAGCCAAGCTATGGGAATCTGCAAGGCACTGATACATTCAACTCACAGTGAAAATGTACTGTATGTTCTACTCTGGGCTGACTGCTTTATGGGATATAAAGATGAAATAGACATGACAGGTGTCTGTGCCCAAAGAGTTGATTTTTGAGTTGGAGAAAAAAAGATATACACATAATAACTTAAGGGGGCATTTAATTGAGTTCATGAAACTCTTTTCATGAAGAAGCATAATAAATAGAAATAAAAGAGAAGTCTTAATGAGCAATGAACCATAGGTCATATATTAATATATTCTAATATATGAGGACAAAAATTATCATGAAGCCTCCTCAAATAAAGTTACAATGATATTCTACTACTATATAATAGCAAAAATGTACATAGATAGAAAAATATATCAGAAAGGTACAGGCAAAACATGGGAATTAGGTTGTGTGTTATATGTGTGTGGGGGGAGCCAGTCTCATGTTTGTTGGATAATCTATCCATCTATTTCTGAATGCATTTCATATTTACAAACACTGAGGACATTCATAGATCGTAATAAAAACAGCAGCTAACATCTTAACTACAGGTAGATGTATGGGAGTTTCTCTACTATACTTTAAATTTTAAGGCTGTTCCCAGTATGACAATTCCCAAATGACCATTTCTATATTTAAGCTGAAAATAAGTTGTGCTGACTTTTAAGAAGGATGGCTTTCTTGCTTTCATATTTTTTAAACCAAATACTCTTTAGAACCCTAATGTAAAACATCACTCAAGGCTTTTACGATTAGGTACTGCTACTCAAGGACAACTTGAAAGAATACTTCATGATAGAAAGGAACGCAGTTTTCTTACAAGTATTGAGAGCTAAAGGGAAACAGGTCATTTAGCAGGAATATTGTTCACCATCCCTTCAACCACAATAGTTTCCATTCTGGCCGTGGGACTGGGTACGGAATGGGTCTACGGCTAGACCTTGAAAATGGGCAGAGTTTACACCTGTACTGTCCAATATGGCACCACCAGCCACAGGAGGCCACGGGGCAGTGGGAATGTGGCTCCTCCTAACTGAGATGTGAAGTGAGTGTATAGCACAATTTTGAAGATTTAGAAGGGGAAAAAAAGAACGTAAAATATCTCATTAATAATGTGAATATTATTAATCTTGAGATACTAATTCATATGATGTTCAAATGATAATTTTGACCATATATTGAGTTAAATAAGCTATATTATTAAAATTGACATTACTTGCTTTTTACTTTTTTTCAACGTGGCTAACAAAATTTAAAATTGCATATGCGGCTTCTGTTTGAGGCTTGCATTATATTTCTCTTAAGCATTGGTTTCAACTATAAAATTCTTGAATTATTAGAAGGCATGGGGAACCCAAAACCTTTAAAAGCAGGGAGGGAGCGCCATGGGTACAAAGCAGTTCAACACGCAGCGAGACTTCAGAACGGAGACCCTGGCGCGCAGGGAGCCGAACTCCACCACAGAACCCTGCGGGTCAGGACAGTACCCGGGGCTCAGGCCAGAGTGGCTGTCAGAGGTCAGTGAGAGCAAAGCCTGTGTGTGACTGGGTGGCACCACAGTTGGCCAGGGGCCAGCGGCTGACTCTGGGGACCAACTAACCGAGGTTCCTGCCAGCCCCACCCCTCCCGACATTCCCTTAAACACAGTCAGGCGTAGAGCTCCTTCACTCGGTTCTCGCCAAGCCAGCCCCATCCCACTCGGAATAAGGGCCCAAATCCGCACAGTGACCCCAGGTCCCACATGCTCTGGCCCTGCTGCCGCGCTGACCCTGCATCTGCACGTCCCTGTCACCTGCTCCAGCATGCGAGGCAGGCACCTGCAGGCCGTGGCCTTTGGGGTCCTCTCTAAGGGGCCTCCGATGCTCTTGCCGCAGATGTCCGGGCATTACTCTCTCACCTCCTCTGCCCTCAGCCCAAATGCCCCTTGTTACAGGTCAGCCTCAGTTACTCTGCCCCCTCTCTGCGCCCATGACCTATACTCTACGCATATGCCTGTGCCTTGCTCTAGTGTACGAATTGCCACCTAAGAAAACTTTTTGTACTTTTCTGTCTTCCCCATTAGGATTGCCAGGTGTGATGAATAAAAATATAAGGCACGTGGTTAAATTTAAATTTCAGATAAACAATGAACGATATTTCAGTTAAGTACATTCCAAATATTAAATGGGACATAATCGTATTAAAAATTCTGTGTTATCTAAAAATCAAATGTCATTGAACAACCTGTATTTTACCTGGCAGCCCTATCCCCACTGGTCTGAGAGCTGCCGGAGCCCAGGAGGACGCGGTCCACGCATTCGCTGTTCTTCGCGGGGCCTAGAAACTGCGCTTGCACACAGTAACTGTTGAGTGCCCGGGCGCGGGAGGAGTGAATGGACGCGGGAGCGGCGCTGCATTAGCCCACGTGAAGGTGTAAAGCACCACACAGGCTGCCGGGCCAGGACATTGGAAAATAACTGTAACCATCACGACAAGAGATGGCTCCGTCTCAGCTACAGCAAGGCCGTCATCACTGGGAAAAGAGAAGGGACCCAGGAAAAGGTAGGAGAGACGATAGCTTCGCAGTGACACACCTCCTGGTCCTGCCCAGGTCAGTGTGAAACCCGAGGATTGAAGGACAGAGGCTCCGTGCAGAGTAGAGCTAAGGGGGGCGTGAATTGGGGAGGGAAGGAGCAGGGTGCCGGGAATGAGGAGAACTTTCACAGCTTCCAAGAAAAACCTTAAGCCCCCCAGGACTCTGGCACGGGAAAAGTGGTTTTCTAGAGCAGCAGTCCCCAGCCTTTTTGGCACCAGAGACCGTTTTCATAGAAGACAGTTTTTCCGCAGACCAGGGATGGGGGGGAATGGTTTCGGGATGATTCAAGCACATTACATTTATTGTGCACTTTATTTCTATTATTATTACATTGTAATATATAATGAAATAATTATACAACTCACCACAGGTTGGGGACCCCTGTCCTAGGGGACTAAAGGTTCCAACAGTTTGGTCTGTGAATAGAGACTGGGCCATTATCAACATTTCCACTTACTTGCTATCTCCCCTCTCCCATCTGCTCCCCCTCACCCCATGTGCCTCAGGCAAAGGGGGAGAAGTAGCTGGGGTGAAGCTGGCTCCATAAATTATCATGTCAGCGAAAGGTCCCCAAAGACGCTTTCAGAATTTACACAAGTGTCATCATTTACCTCATGAACTCAAACATCTGCTTCTCCCTAAGCAGAAGCACTCACAAAAGAGTGAAATATTTTAGTTGAAAGGAAGCAAGCCAGTTGAAGAAACACACTCAGAGAGGGGAAGTAACTTTTCCAGGAACAAACAGCTGCAAAGAGGCAGATGTGAGATTAGAACCCAGGTCTTCTGATTCCTCATCTTGTGTTTCTTCTATCTGAGTAGCTTGTGTCTGAAAAATTCATTCAGTTTTACCACATTTCCTTTAAATTTAATTTTAGCATAAAATAGTGAAGTAGCTTTAGGAAACTTCCATTCGAATCCTTGCTTTTCTACTTCTGGTCGCAGCGCGAATTGCTTGGGCTTCTACGGGGCTCAGCTTTTCTTCTGCAAAGTGCGCGAGGCTGAATTCAATGTTTGATTCCAGGCATTTTGTGAGCTCAGACGGGCTGTGAGGTGCTCTCAGGAAGACATGGCACCCACCGCAGAGCTGAGTCTGTCTTCATCTCACCGCTTCTCCTCTCCCCTCCCTTCCACCCCACCGTCCTCCTCCTTCCCTCCTTCCTACACCATCCTGGGCGTTCAGCTTCTCTCTGTGTGGAGCAGTTGAGCAGTTTTTAGCTCCTACTTGCAATACCTGATTCTTTTTACTTTTCTTTCCTGGAGGCAGAGGCGGCTTTGTAACACAGTGAAAGGAAAAACAGAAAACCCTTAGTCTGGACAACTAGGTTTGGGTAGGCATCAAAGAACCGGCATTCTTTTGGGGGAGTTTTATCAGGTTTATCTAATCAGCAAACCCCTTCCCTAAAATTCGAATCTCTTTGTCCACAGTGGGAATGTGAATACTAATTAGTAGAAAAGCAGACAGGTGTATTAGCCAGGAACTTAATACTAATATGCTATTTCGGATAACAACTAAAGTAACAACTAAATTAAATCTAGGAACCAAATCTTCATTATGCTTTTTTAAAAATTACAAATGCCTAAAAGTGTAAAATAAGAAAACATGACAGTTCTATCAATCATATTACAGTATGAGCTATTTCAGAACTAAGCCTGCTGGTTAACGCTTTTTTATTTTAGATTTCTATACTGTAATGTAGACAGAAATATACACAACACAATTTGAACAAAGAAATTGAAATGCAGAGAGACAGCTAGAAGTTTAGGGGGGTCACAGAAAATAGTTAAATAGAATTTGTTTCGGGGAAATTTACATAAATGAGAGGAGTTATTTGCCTTGAGGTCTGGGTGAGAGTACCATGGATCACTTCCCCAGCCTCCAGCTCATTTCCTCCCTTTTCTTCCCACACCCCACTCTTTCCCGCCCCAGTTCTCTCTAGGAAGAGCCTTGGAGGTGACATGGGAACACCACCGCCTGCAAGGCTGGCATATAGCTCCTCACCAACAGTGTTCCGTGGCCACCCGCGGTTTCAGGGGTGCACATGCCAGCAGCGTGGCTCACGCTTGGGCACACAGACCCGGCAGGAGGCCAATACTGGCACTAGAAGCAGACTCAGGCCAGTTGAGGCAGGAAATCTTGGCTCCCGGGTACCTGGAACATGATCTAGAAGTGGGGAGACTGGACTCTGAGTCTCCTTGGCCCATGGACTCCACACCCCATGGGAAGGGCAGCATCGCAAGACGGACAGAGGAGGCTTAGAAGAGGGGCACTGCTTGCCTGCGCCCAAGGGAAGGACTACTCAGTATTTCCTGTTTAAATAACGTATGAAAGGTGTGAAAGTGAGCAAAACCAGCCAGAAGGCATGATGCTACAGAGGGTTCTCTTTTCTGAATTTGAAAAATTGTCCTCCATGTGTACTCTTATGGAGGCAAAAAGATTAAGAACAAAAGTATATGGTTTAGGAAGGCAAAATATCAAAATGATTGAAGGGGGTTATCTGAAGTGAGTTTCTTAGGGCTGGGAGAAGTCAGATACAAGTCAGCTGTCTTGTGTTGCACAAATCTTTTCTAAGTGAGACAATTAGTGCCATTGCAACTTTCCACTGGACTGGGACCATTAGAAAAGAAGTTTCTAGCCAATCTGTCTGACATTCCCCTAGCAAGGGGATGAGGGGAGACCTGCGACTGAAGTGTCTCTAGTTACAAAGGAGCTCACAAGTGGTGCTGGGTGTTTAGGGAAAGACACTCTCTCACTGAGTGTAACTATGGAAGAATAAAGTTCCAGGAGTGATTGGCAGCCACCTTCCAATCAAGAGGAAGCACAGTCGAGGACAAAGGTAGCAACGTGCAAGAAGGATGGACAGATGAAGGAAATTGGGTTCTTAGTGATGAGGTTTAGTTGCCAGAGCAAAGCTGAAGCCACATTAGTGCTGGGCTTTCAAGTTCACGTTACATGAAGAAATATGTTTATTTTTTCAACCAGTTCTGTTAAGTTTCTATGACTTGCCCTTGAAAATATATCCTTTTTTTAAATTTTAAAACTCAGCTAATTTTTTTCTTTCCTAAAGTATAGTTCTCCAAAATAAATCTATGCATAGTTTGAATGGTAAATTATTCTTTTTCTCTTGGAAAGAGAACGTGCTTAATTATTAATAGAAATTTTAAACGGTATGGCCAACTGGCAAAATTCTAAGGGTCAGTGAGGAGTAGAATGAGATAATACTTCTTACTGATGTTCTCTTGGACAGCAGGAGGTTCCTGAATCATGGAGGTTAATGCCTCTAATTCAGAGAGGAAAATATTCTCATTTAATAATATCTTTTAATAGACAGTTACATTTATTACTTTCTTCATTTGTTTCTGATTAAACTTGAAGGTAAATATTATAATCCCTATTTGACAAATGAAGAAACTAAGACTCAGAGAAGGTAAGTAGTTTGTTCAAGGTCATACAAATACTGAGTAGCAAAGCTACACACACACACACACACACACACAAATACCCAAGCCCAGTGTGTTTAGTGGTTCTAGTGAGTGAATCAGGAATAAAAAATACTGGGTTCATTGTATAGCCCACTGTACAGACTTAAATCAATGGCTTGATCTTTGGAAGTCTGAGAGCTTCAATTTATCTGTTCTCTAAATATATTTACAATAAAAATGCCATTAGAAGTATGCTGTGAAGATTAACATCAGTGAATAACTGTGAGGCCCGTGTGTAAGGGATGAAAAGGAATTCCAAATGTCATAACTGTAAACTAATTAAAATTTAATGTTACTTAAGAATCACATAGCTATCTAGGATAGATCCAAGGTGACACACTAATATTAATTTTTACTTTATATTTTGAAGTTTTAAAAATAATAATACATTCTAGAAAGCACTTGAAAAATACATGAAACAAGATCATCTGATATTTGTCTTTAGCTTTGGAAAGAATCCCTAGGACTCTGGGGCCTCAGAAAAATTCTAGCTTGTGTAGACAAAAATGATTTGTTTTAATCCTGAAAATCTTTAACATGATTTTCATAGTAACAAAGAGACAAGGATATGAACTAAGAGCTGCATAAATTAGTCTATGTACTCTTTATCTGTCCCCAGCTCTTCCCTCTCCTGGCATTTGTCCAGTGCTGGGCACTAATTGCCATTCAAATAAATTATTATTGTCATGCTTTAATCTTATAGATGCCAAGAAAGATGAAGGTATACAGGGTTGTAATAAGACTATTAAGAGTGCAGATTTTTAAAGAACTGACATATAAACACACAAATAAAAATGGTAGATGGCAATTTATTTTACTAAAGAATTCTTCAGTTTAAAAAATAGTTCTACCACAAAATTGTTTTAAGTAGCCTGCACTTCTCTAGAGTGACAAATATTTAAATATACATCTCTCTGTGTGTGCATTTGCGTGTGTGTGTGTGTGTGTACATATGTGTGGTGGGGGGATGACTCATGAGCATAAATAAAATGTTAATTATATCTTTAAACCAACAAAACCTACTCATGAGAATTACAGAAATTATTTCTGTGTCCAATATGATTAGCCAGAGAAGAAGAGGTAACATTTTATATTTTTAGGTAAGATTTTGCATTTAACCTGCCTTAACTGCTTGGGCTGGTGGAAGCAAGTCCAAATAATGGAAACAACAGATTTCAGGATTGGGAACAGAGGATGCGAGAAGCTGGTTGAATTGGAAACGAGACATGCACGACTTTTTGTGGACTCACAGTCACTCTGAGAAACTTAGACATAAATTGGTAAAGCCCGTTGTCTCATTTTACAAATGAAGCCTTCTCGAGCCCCACAGAAAAAAGGGATCCTTCAAAGGCTACACAGGAGATGAAAGAGCAGGGAATCCTGAGGCTGGGACAGCTCCTACGTTACTCCACCGGTGACTGGCCTTTTGAAATAATACGAGACGTGTCTTTCTCTTTCCCACATCCAAAGTGCTGACATTCCAACTACTCAGTCCATACTGGCTCGGGGGTGGAGGGGAGAGCCAGGGGACAGACAACATTCCACCTTCATGTGTTAATTTTGCATATTCATTTTCTCCCTCTGATGAATTCAACTGGCTTCTGCTCCCTGGTTTAGCGTTTGCATGGTAATACTATCACAGATACTTGGCAACATTGATCAAGCACTTATTATATAATGTTCTCTTTAGATACATTGTCCAGTTAATACTGCAAGGTCTATCTCTACATCTCACACTGGAAACTTAGTAAGGTTAAGTAACTTGCCCAAATGAGGGCATGGAGCATCCTCTCTCTGATGCAGAGAGCGCTGTCCTCCGTACCACACTGCCTCCTCCTGTTCACAGAAGGATGCTTAGCCCTCAGTGGGTTGTGATGCCAGGAGGGAGGTTGGAGTTTAGTGCCATGTCACTGCTTATGTAAGTCTTTTCTCCTAATACAATCAGAAGAACTGGACGGCCATTACAAAAATAAGAGATATTCAGATTAGCAATCAAGGTGATCAAAATTTAAAGAACAATAAGTATTAAAAAAATAAAGTCACTGTCAAGTTTATTGGGCTACAGCCCATCACCAATTTTCATCAACCTGAATGGATGGAAGGATGGAAAATGTTCTAATAGAAAACAAAGTATTTTCTTAAAATAGTTTGCTCTTCTTTCTTTTTTCAAACACAAGAGAAAGAACTTCTTATTTCCTAGTTGTTATTTACCATATTTCCGATGGCTTAGAAATTATATCCTCCCTTAACCACTATCTGAAAACTATTTTCTAAGTATCAAAAATACTTCTTTGGAAAAAGTGAAACTGTAATGTGGGAAAAAATGTTTTCTTATACAGTTTAAGGACATTATAGTATTTTTTAAAAATATGTCATTGTAAGCTTTCTTCTTAGAAAAACAAATTCTAGAGTTGAAGACACATTTCATATGCTTTAAGTATAGAATATTACTCTATTGCCAACCTTGCTTTTACTGTCTAAATGACCTGTTATCTCAGGGAAGGAGACTCATGCTTTTTGCACTTTATTTTCCTAACTGATACAGCTAATATTACAAATGTTAAATGATCACTAGGATTAACGGAAGTTCCATACACAAAATTTTAGGTTCAGCTCTCTGGAGTAGGAAAAACAAATTTAAACTACATTTTGCTGATACCTTTATAAAAGTGTGAAATCATTTAGTTTCCGTAGGATTTTCAGAAAATACCTTTAAAATGCCACAAAGATGTATAACAAGACATAAAACTGCAAATATTGACTATCTATTTCCTTGAAATATAAACTTGGTGACTAGGACAAGAAAATGTCACATTCCTTTCTCTTGCTAAGGAAATTGCATATTTCCTTTGCAAAAATAAAAAATATGCAGTCTTCAAAAGAGTATATGTGACAGTTTTAAAGTTGTTTTGTTTCAGGGTAAAGGTTTCTATAAACTTTCATGATTGTCTCAGAGGTGAAAAATGAAAAGAAACAAAGAAGAAAAAGAAAAACATCAACCTTGGGCACACAAGTTTTGTTTTTCACTGATGTTAAAAACATTTATGCTATATTTGCATTTTGCTTTTTCTAAATATCTTGAGTTACACAATTTTCAAATCCATGTTAGAATGAATACACTTTCAAATTTTTGCTTATGTTTCCCCCCGTGATCTGTAATGTTCTAAACAGAAAGCTAATCTTCCGTCTTTACCAGGATTTGCGAAGCAAATGGATATGCATTTTAGAAAGAGGAAGATGCAGCTGCCGCGTGGGTGGGGGACTACTGGTGACTGTGCAGTGTTTGGTGTACGGACTAAATGACACCACGAGCCTTGGTCGAGAACACTGATTTCACTTGGGAATTGAGTAATTCTGGGAACAGAGCCTCTTCCAAAACATAGATTAACCAAATTTCCAGAATTTCATTAAAATGAAGTGAAAGAAAAGTTTAATAATAACATCTAACACAGTTGTAAGGGCTTTACAGCCAGTTACTCATTTAACCCTCACACTGACTCTATTAGGTAGGAGCTGCTATTGTCTCCCCTTCACAGATGAGGAAACTGAGGCTGGGGACCTCCTAGGACCCTGCCAAAATTCAGACAGCCTCAATGTGGCAGACTTATGCTTTTAGCCACTGACTAGGTCTAAAATTGTGGTTGTTCATGTCTTACTGGCAGAGAAGATGGACAAGATGGAAAGGGACACAAGGAGGTTATTCCATCTGCAAGGGTTGGGCTACTTATGATTTCAGAATTGCTCCAGGGCACATGGAGTTAAAATATCCTGGGAAGACAAGGTGGCGGTCACAGGACTTCAGAGGGCCAGGCCAAGAGCTCTGAGGGGACAGAAATGTCCCTAGCGCAGCTCCCTTGCTCCTGGTAGACTGGCCCAGTGATGGGCTGTGCTGGCTGCCACAATTGCTTTCCTGGTCTCTGTAGAGGTTCTGGATTAAAGAGCTGGGCAGGGAAATAGGGGAGCACAGAATACAGACCCATCTGTGGGATGATGTGAGATGCTTTGTCCAGCTAGTCAGTACATCGCCAGAGTAAATGTACAGATGCGCATAGATATGTGTATGTGTGGGTTTTTTTTTATCACTTTATTTTTTCCCCTCATTATTTATTTATTATTTTTATAGACTTAGGGGCCATCAATGCAGTTTTGTTACATGTATTGTGCTGGTGAAGTCTGGGCCTTAGTGTACCCATCCCCTGAACAGTGTGCATTGCACCCAATCGGTCATTTTTCATCCCCCAGCCCCCTCCAGCTCTCCCACCTTTTGGAGTCTCCAATGTCTATTACGCATCTGAAGGTCCACGTGCGCCATTGTTTAGCTCCCACTTGTAAGTGAGAACATGTGGTGTTTGGCTTTCTGTGTCTGAGTTGTTTCACTTAGGATAATGGCCTCTAGTTCATCCGTGTTGCTACAGGACATGATTTCATCCTTTTTTATGGCTGAGTAGTATTCCATGGTGTGTATGTGTGTATATATATACACACAGACACACATTTTCTTTACCATCTGTTGATGGTCACTTGGGTGGCGTCCATGACTTTGCTATTGTGAATTGTACTGCGATAAACATGCCAGTGCTGGTGTCTTTTTTATGCAATGATTTGTTTTCCTTCGGGTAGTCTCCTCCTTATTAACAGAACAATAAAAGTGAAGTACCAGAGCTTGGCAAGTCTATCCAACCTGTAATTTTGCTGAATAGTAAAAAGAGCTTTCTTCTGGACCCAGAAGGTTTTGATGGGTTCCCTCCGTGACAATAACTTAAATTAAACAATGAAATAGTACATATTAATTTTACCATGACCAGAATAAACTAGAGTACATTTTATCACAATGAAAGTTAAAACATAGCATTTTTTCTATTCCATATATATCTAACGAGAAAGATATAGTTCTATCACATACATAACTTATCAAAAGTAACACATCCGAAATATTTACAATGGAAAATTTTCAAAGAATTTCTGATTATTTAATGCGTCTTTAAAACTTAAACTAACTTGATCATTTGTGCCATAATTCTCCCGTATTTCAAAGGTATATGTAGTGCTTTTATAAGCATATATATTTAATACTTACTGCTAACATTACTGACTAGAGTAATTTTGTGATTTTAATGTTCACCAAATTATATTAAAAAATACTATATCCTATAGAACTCACCTTTTGCCCATTCATTCCTGGAATTCCTGGTGCTCCAAAAGAACCCTAAGGAGACATATGATTAAATTAAGTTGATATCATAACTATAAAATATTTCAATTCTAAACTGATATTGTATTAGTTATGTTAGCCATAACTCTACCTTGCTAAAACACGTTTAACAGGTTATGTTTTTCAGATCTTATCCATTGTGTTCCATTATATAATAATGTAGACAGATTCCTCAAGCTTCCCCAGAAACTACAGAGATAAAATTTAATCTTGTTTCTAAATATCCACTTAGCCATAATATTATGATTTTAAAGAAATTTATAACATAAATTGAGATCCATATCTATCAGAGGGCCATATGGCTCTAAATTTTGGTGCTTTTAATAATAAATAGGCTTGGTTTCACCTGGAAAAAGCCTAGCAGTAGCAGTAATGCTTGAATTTTATGAACTAAAATACCATGAAACAAAAGGTAATTAAAATACACACTTGTTACACAATTAAGTGAGAGACCCATGCTGTAAACTCACATGCCTACTGGGGAGAGTATGAATGGTTGGACATAGATGGGTGAGCTGAGAATAAGAAAGCTAATTATTACCTGAGAAAAATCTATGACATTTAACTGGATACAGAAACATTAGCAAATATTTTCAAACAGTGATGTCATTTCCCTCCATTACAGCCCCCATGGTTTCAGGCTCTGCAGAAACCATTTTTAAATACAATGTGCTTATTCTTTGTCTAGAACTAGAAAACAGATTTTTCTTAGGAGATGTATGATATTAAATTTCTTTAATAATAATGGGAGAAAGTTTTTTGGAAAAAATAGTAATTATAAACCTAAAACTATTCTAAAAAATATACTAAAAAAAAGTAATTATAATCAAACTAAATTGAGATGGCAAATTCCCTCATGTGTGCAGTGCTTATACTGAGTGGTCATTAAAGGACTGAAGGACCGAAGCCTGAAGCAGTAATTGTATCCTGGTCGTATGTGGATTAGGGTAGCTTTACAATTTCACACCATGCTTAATAGAGACATTATTGCGAAGGACGAAGTGTTCCTACACACAAGTTGTCTCACAACTCATTGGCTTTTACTTGGTTTGTAGGATTATGTTTCAACAGATGCCACATGCCTGCCCGGTGCGTGGGGGATAAAAAGTCTCTATCTTTGACGGATTTCAAAGATAAAGAATAATCACTTTTCCATCTGTTATAATACAATTGTTTTCTTTAGTTTTGTGCAGGTTAAATATTCCTTCCTCCCGCCCCTCGAGGGGTGGGAGTTAGTGGGGAATGGGGACTTAGTGATATTTTGTTGGCAAAGGACCATCTACCTGCTATCGTTATGTTCACTGCTGTAGAGTAGGTATAATTTCAGAACTCCTAGATCCTCTCCATCAGCATGCAATGGTCAGTTCCGATGACCATGGATAACATTGAAATGACAGTTAGGAAGTCACTTTTCATGTTACCTCAGCAAAAGACACCAGTGGGTCACTCAATGCTGTGCCCCAAGCAACAAATACATCCTTCATTCTGGTCAGTTCTGTGACCATTTGCCAATTATGCATTTGAGCGAGGCCACGCGTTCAATCTGCAATGTCATGTGATCCTTCACATTTAAAATTCTGTCATGATACGTCACCAGTATTTGAATTAATACTTCAGTAACTTACAAGTTCAGCAGACAACTTAAAAAGAGTCTGCTGTGGACTTACTGGATTTCCAATAACGGAGGTGATTAGAAATCTAACGCTCACATCATATGACTGTATTTTTAGAAAGCAGAATGTACAAATCGGACTAATGACATCAGCATGGCTTACAGTAGCTAATTTCACTCAAAGAGCTTGCTGTTAGGCTGTGAGAGTATAATTACTTTCATAATACTGTTGTTTATACTCTACCTTTTGTCCTGGAGGCCCCAGAGGTCCCTAAAAAAGAAACAAATTCAATTAACATAATACTGTAGCTATTTAAGTTTAGATGACCAATTAAAACTGTCCTTTCTGTAAGGTTCTCTTTGTTGTACTGAACTATGCTGATGTTTTGTACATGAAGGAAAATGAACATTTTCAGTTGGAAGTACATTTTGAAGAACATTAAGCATATGCAGTAGGATTCTGATTTTTCCTTTAAAAAAAAAAAGAATCTTTGCTGTTCCAGGGCGTGTGTTTCTTCAAATACCTGCAAAACTATCACATAGATCTCATTTAGAAGGCTGAAGATGTTGTCGCTAGAGGTAGTTAAATTGTACTGCAGTTTCCCAACAAATGGACACGTTATATGACTTCTGCATCTGCAAAACTTCAGTAAGCAGATTTGCAAAGGAAAAAGTTGAACAGCATTACAAAGAAATATGTTTTGTTCTGTTCTTCCTCTTAGGAAATGTGGTCAATTGACCTGCGGAAAAACATGTTTACAAAGTTGGGGAGTCCACGGTCAACTGTGGCACCTAGTACACACCAGAAAAGGGAACGCAAGATGCTGTCAGCTGTTGCTTACACTGTGATGCTGGGTGGGGGTGGAGGGTACAATGCTTAGCGAGATAAATGAGAATATTTATACAGAATGGAAATGTGGCAGTTCTGAGATTGAGCAGTTTTCCAACCACAAAGGCAGCATTGGGATTCTGTTTACTTTATTTAGAGCAAGACATGGCTTTGGGACAGTGGGAAAGAGCACAGAGAAATGCAGCTATATTTCTCGCTATTCATACCTATTTTTAAGTAAAAATATTAAGCACTTTTTTCCAGTTCTTTCAAAAATATATTTAATTTCGGTATGTTTTAGCAAAGTTACAGACTCCACCATTTCATGTCAAAGCTCTTTATTCCATTACACTTAACTAATGACTGGCTTATTTCCAACGTGTGACATTTCGGTTAATCGGCATCTTGCATTCGTACTCTGTAACACTAAACAAAGCGCTAGGGTGGTCATTAGATGAAGGATTGGTCATGCATCCGTTTTTTCTATATTAAAACTACATAATGTTTAGTAACATTCACAGAATCTGTTCCCCATGTTACTCTGTAATCCCACAGGAAGACTAACAATTTCTTCACGTAATCAGCGTTGGGTTGTTGGAAGTGCACCACTCAATCCCACCTTTATATCCTCCTGGTTCGTGTACTCAACCAACAGCGAGCTGTTACCTGGCACAGTGGTGTGGTCAGACATTCTCCCTACTCATCCCACTCCCTCTATTTAAAATTCTCCCTGCTTTAGATTTCATGGAGAAAAGAGAGACTATCAGGTATAAATTCCCTTGACATCTTGTCTCTCATCAGCGCAAACCCTCTTTCCTGCATCAGAGGAAGAAGAGTCCCTCCCCCCGGACAAGGCAAATTCATCCGGTAGACTCTGGAATCCATCCTCGCCTCTGTCCTCGGGGATCTTTTTTAACCAATTACCCCTGCGTCCGCATCGGAGCCCCCACTTCTCAGCTAGTTCCTTCCCTGTAGCACATAAACATGTTTAATTATTTCCTCACTTGGGTAAATTGTTTGGGAAGTAAATGTTAATGCTAAGTAAGGTCAGCATTTGGAGATTGCGGTGATACGAGATCTGAGAAGGAAGAAAAGGCTTGGGTTTTATCATTGTCCATGATTCCATTTTCTCAAGCGTCTCTAGAGGATTTTACTTCTTAAATGTTGATGTTAGAAAGGAAATCATAGAACAAGAAGTACATTAATTCAATGTTTAGACTGAGAATGTGTATGTTCAATCCACAAAGGTTTGTTTCCCAGTGTAAACCTAACTTTGCAGCTTGAAAAATATTGTTCACTAAAATTGGATATTTCATTATGTTGATGTATAACCCTGGAAAGGAATATTTCAAATGAAAATAAGAGCAAATTTTACATCAAATATTTTAATTAAAGACTAATATATCTGGTATTTTCTAATTTGGTCTTTGTTATATGATCACATCCAACCGAAGACTTAGAAAGACTAATCACAACTCTGAAATCCATACAATTATATTAGTTGTGTATCTTAACACAATATTGAAGGAAAACCTAAGGAAGGCTATAAAGAAAATAAGTATAATGTTTTTCTTCAGTGTTAGGAAATTACTATTTCTGATAAACTCCAAAAATAAAAGCAGTTTTTAAGATTTAACATTAATTTTGAATTGTGAATGTATATCTTATAGATTATTCATAACTATGGTGTCAATAATATATTCTTAGCTACCAAAAATGTGCATATATTTCTTTGATCTCACTAGCAGGAAAAATGGTAGGGAGCCAAGAAGAGGGTCATCTGTCACTAGGAGGGAACTGGGAGTAGGGCAGAGGTGAATACAAGGTACATTTGAGAAGTACAGACACACACACACACACTAGTTTACAGAGCAAGATTTTACTTATATGTCTGTGTTTTGAGTACCCTTAGATTAATAATACTATTATATATCTGTGACATTGTGGAAATTAAATTTAAACTTACAAATTAAAGTTTCCTTGCTCAAGAATTGATTTTGAAATTAGAGTATGTTGCCACCAGTTCCTTAAGATGTCCACATTTGATTAATCTTATGGTTTCTGGTACAAATATACATTTATAAAGCAATAGGCATATACCATGGAAACATTCATTAATTTACCTAATCTTCCTTAAATTTATTTAATTTCCAGCTGGCATAATGACTTGGATGAAGAATGTCATAAATTCATTATTCACTAGTTAAACTAATGCTTCTCATTATTCCTATAATTAAAGTCAATTGTTCTAGTGGTTCAAGATTTCAAAAACAATTACATTATTATCCCCATGATTTAATAACATTTTGAGTCAAATACTTTTCCAAACCAGAGTCATAATCTTTTTGGCTCATCTTTATTAATCAATGAAGTATTCCTTTCTTAGACATTTTTTGGCAGGCACATTTATATTTGCATATACTTTGTATGCAACCAATTTGGATGGAAATTTAATCTAGTTTATCTTTCAAAATAATTTCTTTGTATATGTCTCAAAATTAAAAATGGTGTAACACATAGAATCTCAGCATATTAAGCTATGTTTCCTTAAGTTTAACTCCAGAAATGTCAGCTATAATTAGAACTTTAAAATACACTCATTTCAATACAAGTTCTGGGTGATGTATAGAACGTTTCATTGAAGAATTCTGCATAATGAATATAACTTTATTGAAAAGATAAAAACCAAATGAGTCACTGAAAAATTTTTAGCGTGGCATTGACAACATCACTAATCTGCAGATAAGCCTTCCTGCCAAAGTTTTCATGATCTTTCAGAAAAGACTGTGGAGAGCTGTGCAAAACAAAGTTCATATAGAAACTTGTACACAAAGTAAGAAATTACATAGCACACTTGATTTTCTTTCCTGTTCTCCCCCACTCCAGCTAGATCCCATTTCTAAAGATGATATACAATATTCAGCATATGGTATGCAAGTAAGTTAAAGAACTATGATAGTTCCCACGTTGGTGAATGTCTTTACCAAGAGCATGTCACTCGGGCCTGAGAGTCATTTTTTCACTCCTCCTACTTTGAGTCCATCGGATACTTACGCATCTCTCTCCAGTCCAGCCCTCTCCTCCAGCTGCTTTGCTGTGCTCTTGTTAAACCCCCTTCTCTACCACCTCGCTAATGTGACATCCACCTAAGGGCCATTCTGCTTTTGGTCTCCTCCCATCCTTTCTGCACACTGCTGCCTACATGAACTTCCTAAAAGGTGAATGGGTTCATACCTTTCCTCTGCTTAAATATCCTTCAGTGGCTTTGCGTAGCTTTTGAGAAGAGTCCACGCTTTGGTGATTGCTACAGTTCATCACATAAGCCTTGCTTCCTAGACCTCTGGCTGCCAAGGGGCTTTCTTCCCTCTGGTCTTCTCTCCAGTACCCATCCCAAAACTCAGAGCTCAGGGCCCCTGCCCTTGGGGTTAGGTCTCCTTTTTCTACTCCTCAAAGCACTTCAATGATAGAACTTTTTCATAGAACTTACCAACAACTATTGTAATTGTCTGGTTACTTCTTTATTCACGCTAAATGCGTTTTATCACGCATTTATCACGCAGCTCGCAGCTGGCACATAGTAATTGCTCAGTGAATTCTTTTGAGTTCATTAATTTATTCATTCACATAATAGTTTTTGAGTGCCAGACAATGTCCTAGATGCTGGGGATACAACAGTGAACAAAATAAGCAAAAATACATGCTATATGGACTCTAGTGGATGGAAAAAAGACAGTAAACAAACAAACAATGCAAAGTTGTGTCAGGTGGTAAGTGCTAAAGCAAAGAGAGGGATGTGGATGGGCAGAAGAGGATGTGATAGTAATTTAAATTGAGGGATTGGTGAAGGCCTCAGTGATAAAGAGGTCAAGCAGGGAGCCATGCATATAGAAGGGGGAAGAATGTTCCAGACAAGGAATAGCAAGTACAAAGGCCAAGAACTGGGCACATGCTAAGTGTGTTCAAAGAACACCAAGAGAGCTGTGAGTGACTAGTAGGAGATGGTGACACGGGCAGGGAGGAGAGACTGTATTTGTAGGGCCTTTTAGGTGCTCATAAGCACAAAGCTTACTTTGAGTATGATCAAAATTATAGAAATGAATAAATATATAAAGCAAAGCAAGTTTTTTTCTTATCCCTTGGATAATAGTGTCTCAAGATAGGAATGGCAAGTTCACCCGAGTCATTCTAACATTACTGTCCTATCTTAACAGCCTCCAGATTACCCCTAAGTGCAAGAGTGAGTGGAGGAATTCAGTTCATGACTTTTATATTAAAACAGCAAAGCAGGAATCGTCTTAATTATATGAAATCTATCATTAACACTGAGTGTTGTATATGTGTATGTAGGCCTGAGGTCTCTAATGAATTTCAGAAGGCCATTATGCAAACAGTACATAGGATTCTCAACCCAAGTTAATCTTCAAAACAAGCAGTTCAGAAAAGAATGATTCTCTGACTATTATGCATTGACTGTACTTACTAGTTTGTAAAAAAAAAAAATGATAATTTTAAGAAGTCCTTCCTTGATAGATCATGGAACGGAAAAAAATTAATGAATTTTTCTGACACTACCAATGTTAGCACAAATTTGATTGAGGTATTAATTACTTAAACAGGACTCAGGGTCTCTAAATGATGTGCTTTAGGATGCCTCTTGGGACGTGTTTTAAGGCAAGTTCTGGTTGCCTGCTATTAGGAAATGATGCAGGGGGCGGACACAGTTCCTGTTCTGTCCCTGATGGCCAACAGTAAAATCTGACGCTCTGAGAGCTGCTGGTCATTTCTGAATACATGAATATACGACCAGCTTCTGTAATAAAAAACACAGGGAACAAAAAAGAGGTGGTCCGTCTGTGAAGGGGAAGATAAATGCCCCAAATTATTAAGCCATTTAAAATTATTTCTTTTTTGAGTTAAGAATTTTTCCATGATTTAATAAAAGTTAGGCAGAATGAAGACAATACTTTTTAAGGTCTGGTTCCAAAGGGAAGAATGATAACACGTATAATCTAACTTATGGACTCATAAAACATTAGTACCAGACTTTCTCAAGGGTTTGGTGCAACAGACTTTAATTACTACTTTTTGAAAGATATTAACCTGGTAAAATGCATCACGAGATCCCAAAATATATAAACTTAGTTTATAAAGAGTAAGAGGAAATTTAAAACAAATAATAGAAATTTGTCTTACTTAAGAAGGAATCATTTAAGATGCATTTATATAAAATTCTGTGTTCTGCTCGGATGTTTGATGTGGGAAGGTTAAGGAACATAAACTCTGGCCGCTATTATATGTATGTCTGGAGTGTAATTCAAGTGATGTTTTATAAGATTCAGATTTCATAGCTTAAGTGTGTGGAAATGGCAAACTAGAAACTAGTGGAAAATGTCTTAGGATATAAGAGAGTGTGCTGAAATGTTTTCTGTGTAAGAGCTGATGATTTAGGTGAACTGGGTCCGAAGGAACAGCACAAACAGGAACAGAAGGAGATAGGGCTGAGATGGCGGGGCCTCATCTCTTGTTTCAAGTCTTCCACGGACCCCGTCTTCAGTCACACTTAATCATTTATATTTTCCCAGGCAGTCCATATCCTTCCCCGATTAGTCTTCACGTGAAGTTCTTAATCATTCTTCAAGGCTCAGCTGTCATAACTCACTTCCTTCGTGAGCCTTCTCCGAGGCGCCCAGGCAGCTTGTTTTTATCCTTTGTGTTTCTCTAGCACAATTCAATGGGTTGTATTTTAATATGTTTACATACTTTTAAAATCCCTTGCCTAGGTAGCAACTTCTGAGGCCGTATATTTTATATCTTCAGCACCTAGGTTAGTGCCTAACAAATAAATAATTATTGACTAAACAGGAATAACGAATGAATGAATTTAAAAATTATTAAATTCTCTTTGCTGGATTTCCACCATATTTATATAATTTCTATTATTTGAGAAAGTTGCTCTAAAACCAAGAGTCTTTTAATAAGATAGCATGCTTCTAAATTTATTCATGAATATTCAATGCAAAAAGGTTCTAAATGCAGTAATTATTTTTTAAAAAGAGTAAATGCCTTCTGACTTTCCTATCTCATGGGCTGACTTTTTGAGAAAAATATTAAACCAGGATGATTCATTTATTGGGGTTTCTCAATATCATGAGGCTATGACCTCTTTAAGGGAGGTCTCTTAAAGCTCAGGAAATTAAAGAAGTCATACATTTTTCTCACCATTTGACAAAACCAGAGCCCAAGACTAAATATTGAGCATTAAATACCACCAGCGATTAAAGACAGATTTAGGTATTTAAAAACCTATGTTTTGATCAAGTCCCAAAACAGAGACTCTGTATCACCTCTCACCAGATAGCCATGGCTAAACTTAGCTCACTCTGTCCCTTCTAAATATTTAATAAAGTTCTTATTGCTAACCTCAAAATGGAAATGACCCAAAAATAAAGAAAAATTAACAGGCTTCTCTGCCCTCTGTGATTAAACACAACTTCCCTCGAGCACCATAAAGGAAACAAATTTATGGTTCACAAAGGCCTGTCGCCCTACACTACTCAGTAAAAAATATTTCCATGGAGTTAAGTGTAAGTGCTTTTCCCATTTTAAATCAACAATGCTGAGAAACACTGGCTGCCAGCATTTAAATATCCTGTGATCCACAGAAGAAGGTCTTAAATTTAAAATGATAATATATACTCATGTGCTATTCAGAGCTTGGTTCTATCTAGGTAGATCACTACTGTCAAACAGAACTTTCTACAGTGATGGAAACATTCTATATCGGTCAATCCAATAGGACAGCCACTAACCACATATGGCTACTGAGCACTTGAAAGGTGGGTAGTACAATTTTTAGACACTGAATTTTTAATTTTATTTAAAACTCAAATTCAAATAGCCACATGTAGCTAGTGGTTACTGTATTGGACGGTGCAGATCTAGACTGTAAAACATGCAAGACTACAATCAGGTGAATTGTCATTAACTACTTTGTGACCTTGGCCAAGCGACTTATTTACTCTGATGCTGTTTCTTTCTGTGAAGTGCTAAGCTAGATAATTTCTAAGATTTCTTCTGAATCTTTTACATCCTACTTAAAAAATAGCCACATAGTGTGATTAGAAATTGATGCAATTACTCTTCTACTGTCCTCGCGAAAATCATTGCTTTAGTTATGCCATGCATGTTCGTGAGCACACATGTATTCCAAACAATCTATAATACATAAATGAATGTAAGAAGATGCACAAGAAAAGCAGTTTTGTAGTAATTCTGTTGCATTTATCTTGCCTAATCCTACCCCTGGGGTACAATGACATCAGTTGGGAGAAAATATAAAGCTTATTTCTTTGTATTTGTATCTGATTTATTGAGCGATCAATTCATATCATTTAGTCACTCGGTTTACTGACTACATTAAGTGCCGACAATATTCTATTAACGGCTGTAGAAGAGGGGAGAAATCTTCTAACTTAGCTTGGGGAAGTGTGAAACCATATGTACGTGTGTGAAGTTTTCTCAAAGGAGGTGACCAAAGTAGGAGTCTATTTTTTTAAGGCTCCACTCAGACATATGGACCCTGCACTTTTTTAGATATGGGTAAGAAGGCTCCCGCCTTGGGGCCCATGCTTTAAAGGGCTCTTCTCTGGTTGTCCTTCTCCTAGGGTTAGGAATCCATGAGTCTAAAGGGGACATGTTCCCCTGAACCCTCTCCCCACCCCTGCCCTGACATTAGACTATACTTGGGGTACTAGGGACTCTGCAATCCTCTGCCCCAATGATTTGAGCTCACTTCAGAGACCGTCAGTCACCTCTTTCCCAGGTCTGCTCTGAAGGTGAACCACACCACCGGTGCACACAGCAAACTGGAAGAAAAGGCAAAGAAGTGGGTATTTTGAGCGGTGTGAATGAAAGTTGGTCCTGTCAGTATCCAAGAACCTGAGTCTTATAAAGTTAGAGCCTGAATCTTACAAAGTTGAGAGAGAGGAAGGTGTGGGAGAGAAAGGAAGCAGGCCGGGGCTTAGGGCTAGGGCTGGGCTCAGCTCTCCTTAAGCTGCCACACTCTGGCTTTGAACTCCAAGGAGTGCAAGAGTTCTGGATTTGAACTTTCCAAGTGATTGTGAGAATAACATCTATGAAGGTTAGAGGATAGAACACATTTTACTTAGCAGTTTATTCGCTTGGTTTATAACTTTTAAATATTTAGACATTTTGTATAAGGACTTCTATCTGTCCTCTTGCCCTAAATTTGCAAATGTAAAGCACAGACTTCAAATGGACCTAACTTTATTTTGAAAAGTTTCTTTTTCATCTAGTGATGAAATATGAGAATTTGATAAGAGAGATTAAATATAATTTCGTTAATATTCTCATACAAGTCACATGTTTTGCTTCATTATAGTTACAATAGGTTGGATTCTACAGCTAGAAATGACAACTAGAGAAGTTCATTATAGTTTTGAAGAAGAAGACAGTTTCCAAGAATTTCTTTCGTTAAAACTTAACATATGACTGTTCGTTGCATTTAATTATTTATGGAATATATGTATAATGGGTAAATATAATATGCATCTGTACATATATAAGGAAACTATAGTAGGATGACAGAACTTTAGAGCTATAAGGGAACTTATATCATTTAATCTCACCACTTTCTACAGATGAGGAACCTAAGGCCTGGATATCTTAACTTGTCCAATATAATATAGCTTATTAGACCTCTAACTGGAACCAGTGTAGAGATAGTTAACAATAGAGCTGATTCACAGTGTAGAGGTCATTAAGAAAAACAAAAAGGAAAAAATGAGAGAAGAATACAGTCATCTACTCAGCTGTTTAGACTATTTTTTTGTATGCATGTTACATGATTGCGTTTGTAAATCACTGTTGAAAATGCTTTGCCAAGTTGACCTTTTGTTTCTAGGAGACAGAACCAGCCTCAAAGAAAAGTCAAGTGTTCTAACACCACCCTGAGGCATCTCTGGAGAAGTCTGTGCACACAGGAGTCAACACAAAGAGTGTTTCCTGGGCTGGTCAACTGGAAGAGGCAGCGGTCGGACAGCACCAGGAGAAGGTGGCACCACTTGTCTACTTTCTCTTGGTCCATTCGGAAAGCAGCACTACAGGCTCTGGACAAACGCACCACGCAGGAGGGAAGAGCTCTGTAGCGGTGCCATTTATACACACTTCATGGACAACCAGATTAAGTGAGGATAATACAGCGTTAGAATGGTTGCTAAGGCATCTCAGCAGGCAGAGCGCACAACCAAGTACATGCAGTTTTACCAAACGAGATTTCATCACCGAACTCTAGTCTAGTAACTAACCACATTGAGATGATTTTGGTCATTTTTGGTTTTTTTTTATACTTTAACAGCTATTTACATTTCTGAAAAGCCAAAAGATAAAGATCACTTGTGCTAGGATTCAGAACTCTACCATTTCTAACTGTGGTCAATCCTTCATTTTATTCTTGGGTCTAGTTTTACAACAGAGAGTGGTTCTCTCCTTATTTAGATGAAGTCAAATTTATTCACGCTCGAGATTCTGTCTTTTAAAATCTCATCCTGAACTTCTCAGAAAACCCGAAGGTCATGTTTACAGAATAGAGGCACAGCAGGACTCAACAAACATGGAACTGCTTGAGCTGCAGGTTTTCTTTTCTAATCTATCCTGGATGCTGTTAATGTTCAGATGATTATTTTTGCAATATAAACTCTATCTCCTGGATTATGAAAACGAATTCCCTATCTGACACACTCAGAAACAGTTTTGTATGAGCTAATTTTAGATTGTTTCTAGCTTCTTTATTTCATCATCAGAGACATTTTAAATTTATAAAAATTCTCCAGTGCCTCTTAAGAGGCACTCACGAAAGCAAGCACTCCTCCTCAATAAACCAACAAATGCGGTAGCTTTTGTGTAATGTGCAAAAGATGAGAGCAGTGGTACTTATTATCTTTTCTTTGTTTGAACTGGTGGGTGAGGAGGGGAATGTTATAAAAAATTGATAATGTAAGATGATGTGATACATAGGAGAAGGTCAGAACAACAATAACAGCAACAACAAATAGGAAAAAATCAATAAATCACAGTAAATCAATGGCAGTATTTGGAAACACTGTAATTTAATTGGCACCTAGTATTCAACTGTGCTTAGCCCTTACATTTCTAAGCATATTCTTTCTGTATGCCAAGTTTTATCACTGGACATTTAACAGTAATACTTCTCATCTGTAGAACTCTTTGTAGTTTATAAAACATTTCATATTATTATTTCCCTTGCTTCTCACCATAATTCAATAGACTAGGAATTACTACCTACATTTTATAGATTAGTAAAAAGGATCACAGACCTTAGTCATATACCCCTAATCCTAGAACTACTGGTACAATGTACTTTTCTCCCTACCAGACTTTGAGTTAACACACACACATACACACACACACACACACAATTTGAAAGAACATTTCCAAGGGAATTTTTCTCCTCATGAAAATTGCAATTATGTTTCCAGTATCCTCTTCTCTCTCTGAGATGGGTTAAAATATATAGGTGCTATTCAAGTTAACAAACTGAAATAGTGATTTTTTAAAATGATAGGTTTTTAGATCAGAGAAATATTTCATGTTAAGCAAATATAAAATATAGAAATTCAGTTTGCTGGGGAGAAGAATTAGGGGATACCACTTTACACAAAGACTTTGAATAGGATTGCTTTAAGTAGCAAAATTCCCCAGCACATTTAAAATATGTTGATTTATGAAAATCTGATTTATATAAAACTTTACAGGAATGCATCTGTTATATATATCCATGCTCACCTGTAACTTACTCTAGAGAGAACAAGTGAGTGATAATAATAATAACATACTCATATAGTTCTTCATTGTGTATTTTAAAGTGCTTCCCCTAATTTATTGCATTTGTCTTTGGCAACCTTTTAAGGCAGTCAGAGAGAGTATTCTCATTTCTTTACAGATGAGAAATTGAGAGGTTAAGTGACTTGCCCAAGGTCGGACGTTCATTCATTTACTGCTATCTGAGGGATGTAGTTTTAACAGGGTAGTTAAAGAAATAAGATTCTTCCTCCTTTTTTTTCTTTTCACCAGCTGTGAAGGCTATTAAAACAGAGGTGGATGATCTCACAAATACAACGTTGAATGAAAGAAGCCAGACACAAAAGTATACACACTGTATGATTCAATTAATACAAAATTCAAATGCAGGCAAAACTAATCCGTGGTGACAGAAGTCAGAATGGTTGCTACCTGTGGGATGGTGACTGAGGTCAAGGAGGTTTATGATAACGTTCTAGTTCTTGATCTGGTTTATATATAGTTATGGTCACTGTGTGAAAATTCACTGAGATATAAGCTACGATTTGTCTACTTTTCTTTATATATTATGGAAGTTTTCTCTTAAAAATGACTTTACATCTTTAAACAAGTAATTGTAAATGTACTTTAGAAGATCATTGAATATACATATCCTTGGAACATTTGTGATTTCAATTAAGTTTCTTAGCTGCATTTTAAAAATGAGAACAAGAACTAAATCTGAAGAATTTAAGAAGAATAGAAAAGGTTTATAGAAAAAAATATCCAGTGTTATTGTCATCTGGGAAATTTCTAGATGAAATGGGAAATTGGACACCCTAAGATAATAACACAGTTCCTTTAAGACTAGGTCAAACATTTACATTTAATGATGTCAAACTAGGAATTGTAGGGGAAGAGGATTATGTTGTTATTCACACAGTATATACTAGAGAGTATATATAAATTCAAGGAAGGTAAACATATAATTTAAAAAAACATATCCGTTTTATTTTAGAATATTGTATATCAGGATGCTGCCGTGGGCATCAGGGAAGAAAGCCAATGCCAGTGATAAAAACTTGAGTAGTCTGTGCATACTTGGGGACAAACAAGGGCTCCTGGGCATCCCAAGTAGCTTTCCATATAAGAATGTTCAGAAGGAATATGTTTTGACCATTTTCCAGAATACAAATTACATGTACATTCAATTGCTTAAAGCAGTTTCGAAATTTATGTTACAGTTTTCCATGAATCCTTCGTCCTCTGTGACTTCGTACCACTGAGCTAATGCTGAACTTCTCTGCAAAGTTACCACCAAAGACAAATGTTTTGTTTAATTTTTACATATGGTCTTTTTTTCTTGTTCTTTCACCTTATTCTTTTAAAAAAAAACCCATTATACTACCAAAAATTATCTGTATCAAATATCTATCTTGTTATTATAGCTCAGGAACAGAGACTTTCCAGGCGATGGGTCAGATTTGGTCTCAGGGTGTTCAGATTTGGTCTCAAGGTGGTCAGATTGGGTGTTAGGGTGCCTTCATTTCCCTAGAGATTGTTCCAAGGCAGCTCCACTTACAGCTAAATTGGGGGGTTTCTCCCAGGAGAGCTGCTGAAGGCGTCCCATGCAGGAAGAAGCCTTTGATTTTTAACTCATTCACAAGCTTGTTCCTGACCAACTGTTATGCTCCAGTGAGTTAGTTTCACTAGGACCTAGTTAACTGTATTTATAAAATAAATTTTATACCCAGAACACCTGCATGCTGAGTGCCAAACAGTATGTATTCTAGAATGCACATTATCAAGCTTATCGCGATCACCTGTCGGCTCCCTGGCAGTCTCTGAGCCCACTCGTTCTGCCTCCAGGATGAGCGTGAGCTGTCCTCCGGCATTTGGGTTATTAGAGAATCACCCTGTGTCTCCCAATAGTGTGTGTGTCATAAGGTAGGTTAGAAAGGCAGCTCAAGAGAAGAGACAGGGAGAGGGAGGTTGAAGGAATTCCACTCTCCAGGGCCCACCAAGCTGAACAAACATCTTTTCTGTTGGCAAAAGATAAACAAATCACAGGGAACTGGGCCCTGTGTGTCTGCGAGCCAGTCCACATGGAATCACTGCATTACCTTTTTTTAATGACAGAGCTCCCAAAGGCACAACTTTTTCTCTCTGTGTGGAGCCCTTTAACAACAACAACAACAACAACAACAACAACAACAGCAACAGCAACAACAAACTCCTTGAAATGCTACGCAAGGTTCGCTATGCTAATTCATAGTTAGTCACACCTGATCCCTTTAAGAATTTGAAAATGCATTTCTATTTAAGCTAATAGGCATATGCCTAAATTTAATCTCTCTTATAACAGAGTTGCTTGAATTAAATTTTCTCCTTTGAGCTTTTTCAGTGTCTCTCTGTCAGTCCCCCACCTGGAATCTCTCTTTCTTTTTCTCCCACATCAGTCCTGTAGATGTGTAGCCTTGTGACCTTTAGCATATAGTGGTGGTAAAGAGGCCACCTTACTTTTTTTTTTATTTGTGATTTTAGAGACAGGGTCTCACTCTGTCGCCTGAGCTAGAGTGCAGTGGCATGATCACAGCTCACTGCAGCCTCGAACTCCTGGGTTCAAGTGATCCTCCTGCCTCAGCCTCCCAAGTAGCTGGGACTACAGGTGCGCACCACTGTGCCGGGCTAATATCTTACCTTATAACTTTTACTGATTTTAACTTTTTTGTTTTCATCTGTCATATGACAGATCACATTTGTCACACACAATCTTGACCAGTTTTACTAACCTGGCCTCCCATTATTTTTAGTGCGGAAAAAGATAAACTGAGATACTTGCCGTCAAGCCTTGTTCTCCTGGTTTCCCTGGTTCACCCTTAAAAAAGAACAGTGATCATTTTAATAATGCTGTAAACAAAAAACAACTTCAGTCATCTTTTTTTTTCTTTTTCCTAATACCCACTGGACATGTGAATGTCAAGTATGTTTTTCAGGTTAAATAGAGGAATATAAACATAGCACAATTAAAAGAGAGTTGATATTCTTTCTTCAAATGAATTTTATAAACATTTCAGGATTTTAAAAATTTAGTCTGGATTATCATATCCTCTCTATGGTGACATAAAAATGATGACACGATATCTTCTCTATGAGAACTCAGAACTTCCATACAGAGAGACAATTGCTCTTAGGGCAGGAATTTAATAAAATGAGCAGAGACTGATTTTAAATTTTGACCTTCCTGGATTAATGATGGCTTAAGTAACATGTTTTATTAAAATTGATAGAGAAAAGTCTGCCATATCATACTAACATCACCATTTTATAATACTCAGATTAATATGGAATTGATTCTCTTTTTTCTTTTTTTTTTTTGAGACAGGGTCTTGCTCTGTTGCCCAGGCTAAGTGCAGTGGAATCATCATAGCTCACAGCAACCTCAAACTCCTGGGCCCAAGTCATTCTTCTATCTCAGCCTCCGGAGTAGCTGGGACTACAGGTGCGCGCCGCAATCCCTGGCTAATTTTTCTGTTATTTTTGTAGAGACGGGGTCTTGCTCTTGCTCAGGCTGATCTTGAACTCCTGACCTCAAGTGATCCTCCTGCCTCAGCCTCCCTGAGTGCTAGGATTATAGGCGTGAGCCACCATGCCTGGCCTAACGTTTTATTGTCATATTATAATGACAGTCATTGGCTAATATATATAGATGCTGCTGGGCTTTCAAAATAAGTATTTCCCACTTTATTTTTATAAAATTTTTTTTTAGCTGGGTGTGGTGGGTCACACCTATCATCCCAGCTACTCAGGAGGCTGAGGCAGGAGGGCTCCCTGAGCCCAGGGGCCCGAGGCTGGAGTGCACTGTGGTGGCACACGTGAATCATCACTTCACTCCAGCCTGGGCAAGGTAGTGAGACTCTGCCACAAAAAACAAAAAAATAAAAGCAAAAAAACCCTTTTTATAGTAGTTATCATAATACATATAAGAGACCATATCCAGTTCAAATTATATTTGTGGGATTTAATTTTTCCTTTGTGTAAAAGGTTCAATTTCTTTCTTACATGAATAAACCATATTCATTTAAAGAATGACATAATTTTGGATTGTTTAGTTTTTCATATATTACCTTTATCTTTGTTTCTTAAAAGCAATTTCTAGTTTGAATTTAATTTCTGTGATAGTATACAATGCTCAATGATCTAATTTTGTACCATCAAAATGGTTTTGACTGCTTTATTTGAAGAGAGATTCATTGTATCTCTCTGCTGGCAACCAGTAACAGGGGAGCTTGACATATTCCTAAAGCCGCAGATCTCTCTATCTTTTGGGGTATTATCCTTAGAAAAGGAGAGACAGTAGAAGACAGTTTTAGAATTAAACCACTGCCGTTGAAGTTTCAGTGAAAGCAGTCCTAACAACCAGCAAATCATTTGTTAAAAGTCAATTTCTCATTTCATATCAGCAAACTCATAGCAGCATCCATAAAGGGAAATGGGGCTTATAAGGCTGTCTCAGAAAAGTTTTAAAGTATCCTATATTCTTATAAAGAGAATCACTCTTTAAAAAAAATTCATGAATATATGCATATGAAAATGGAAGGAAATATACCAAAACATTAATAATTATGGCAAATTTTTATTTTTTTCTTTTTGGTTTTATTTTCAAAATTCTCTTTGTGAATAAATATTTTCATTATTACTTTTATACTATGAAAATACTAATGAAAATAATTTTAGTTAAAGAAATACATTAAATAATCCAGTAATAAGCCTTAATTTCTAGCCCTAAAGTATAATATAAATCCAAAATTGACCTTTTCTATATATTTCTTTAAATTGCTGAGCTGCCTCTACCAAACCAAACCATTTATCTAGTGTCTTCTATTACTATGTCAGACACTTGACCAATCTTAGTAACTAAGTATTGAGATTACTTTTAAATCCTTTCTATTAATAAGCCTTACATACAAAAGAAAAATGATATTTAAGTCATACCTACCAATGTCTTAACCATTAATTTTACTGTTATGAGTAATTTTGAGGGGTCAAGTTGTTTACAAAGGATTAAATATCAGAAAGTTTTACTTCCTCTGCTTTCCATAAATATTAGTAGTATGGGACTTTACTGTGTCTGCTATTGACCCTTCGGAAAATGTTAGCAATCTCCCACTTAGTTTTTCAAACTAATCTCCTATTTAAACCAAAGGCCTTGATGCACACTAGGTAGTCAGGACAAGCATGAGATCAAGCATCTCCAATCACAAACTTCTTGAGACTTACCTGAAAACCAGTTTAGTTGCTGTCTCCAGTCTCTCTTTGTGGTTTGCGTGGGTTCCCGGTGAATTAAGTGGTAAAATCGGATGCTGCCAGGAGTGAGCCCTGCTCTGCTTGGGGACTTTTCTACCATCCCACGTCCCTTGACCCACTCCACTCACTTGACCCTCTGAGCCTACAGCCCCTCATCATCATCCTCCCTCCTGGTTCTCAGCCCTTCACATGAAGCAAAACCTGTGATAACAACTGATCTGAAAAGCAACTCACGGGCACTCCTGGCGTTCCACGGGGGCCATCCTTCCCTGTGTCCCCAGGTGGCCCTCTTGGGCCTGGAGGGCCTGGGGGTCCTGGAGGCCCTGCCTGGCCTTGGTCACCCTGCGATGGAGAGGGGAAAAGACCAAAAATAAGCATGAAAGATAAAAACCCAGGTCTTCTTTTCAACACTTTAAATTTGTAATAGTTAATCCACATTTACACTCTTAAAAGAACCAGAACAACCAGAAACATGAAGCCTGTAGGCAATTTGCCTGCCAACAGGGAGCACATAAATATTCATGCCGGGCGAGCCAAGTAGATGCTGTTAAAATCCAAGCAGCTTGGGACCAGCACTCGCAGCTTTTGAAACTAGTGTATGTGTTATCACTCTGCTCGGAGCTGGGATAAAACTTTTGCATAACTTTATCCATGACAATGCTGCATCAGTTATGTTCACCTTGTTTAATATTAATAAAATGGATGCATTTATAGTTAGAGGAATGTGCTTACTTTTTCATACCCTTCAAAATTAAGCATATGAGGCTCCTGTCATATTGCATAATAATTTATAAATTACCAAAGCTAGGGAGCTCAGAAACTGAGCAAATTAAGTTGTTTTATTTCAATTAGGAGAAAATTAGATAGGCTTTCTATCCCTTTTTCTTTTGGTAATTTCATATACATTTCAAACCAATGCAGCCCACTAAACATAATTTTGTTCTAGGATATTTCCAAATAAATACCCACCCACCACCCACGCCCCGCCCATGAGAGATAAATGGCAAAGCAACAGTACACAGACCAATAACCGAATGCAAAGAAGAAATCAGACTTCAGCAAGAATAAGCACTACCTTAATCAGGCGGCGTTTAATGAGCTGCTGATCAGCAGAGAGAAACCCATGATTGATTTTAGGAAACACCATCTGATCAGTCAGGTGAGGTCAAAGGTTGAAGTTCAGAGATGAGAGAGTTGGAGAATAGACATCAGAAGGCCCCAAGAAAGAAATAAAGATATATGCATTAGACTTATAGTGACTATTAAACAAAACAGAACTGGCACTTGCATCTGACATTAGACCCTCTGGCTCTTCCTGAAAGAAACAGGACCCCGAAATGGGATGGTGAGGCCAGATTTTTAGTTAGAAGTGAATCTTTTTTGGACCCCATCATTTGCTGTGGGTGTTGGGTCTTGTTAATGTAGTGTATTCCCAGACACAGAGAGGCCGGGGTGACCCTGCCTCCTGCACGCTGAGCAGAAAGTCTAGAGACGAAGTGTCAGTTCCGTTTCCGTCAGACTTGTCAACCAGCATAATGTGGCATGAACTCGACTGCCCTTCTGCTGATGCCCGAGGTCCAGAGAGAGTGTTTAGGATGATTTCATTGACCAGAAAAATATCACAGAGCATTAAACGCATGCACGTTAAACCATCGAGGCGCAGCACGGTCCTAGATGGTTGTGCCTGCCTCTCTTCACTGTACCTGCTCGACCTCAATATCCTCCTCCCGAGCATGCTCAGGACGCACCCTCTTAATGTACATGCGACCTCACGGATGCAGGGGAGGTCTCAAGTGCCCAATAACTTGATGTGCACGACGAGAGGAGGCGGCCTGGCTCGGAAGGCCAGTCGGACCGTTCTCGCTCACTCTTATGCTGGCTGCGCTCTGACTGAGCAACGTGGGGTGGACCACAGACCTTGACGGTGAGGATCTGGTTACTGTGCAGGGCGGCAACTGTGGGGAAGCCCGGCAGGCCCTATGGACAGCACGGCACCAAAACAACACGACACGGAACGTCACACAGACATGTCACAGGTGGACAAACAAAACAAGCACATACCTAATGCCTCCCTTTCCTGGCTCTAACTCCGGCCTTGTTTGACACACCACAAACAAAACCAGACACGTGAGGCCCCCAGGTGAACCAACCGTTCCTTAAAGCATGGAACGGCAAGGCTGAGAACTCATTGCCGCTGCCCCTGGTGGCAGGTACGTGGGATCTGTGTGTACACACTGGGGTAAAGAGTTTGCTACGCTTACCATTTTTGGAATCCCACTTACAAAATGTTAGTACGAAGTGGAGATGACTCCAGACACTGTTATGAAAACAACACTGTAATTTTCCTCTACTGATACTCTATTTACTCTGCAACTCAGGACATATAGCATATATATTAAGTTTTTTTTGGACAACAAAAGTGAATAGAATTTTGCTGTCGGATCGAAAGTATTCCTCAGAATAAACACAGTATGCCTCACGAAATAGAGTCTTACCACCCACATATCACAATTTCTCTCTCCAATCCTGTGATGAATTTCAGGTCTCTCCTGTTTCAGGAATTTATGCAGAGGTGGTGGATGGAAATCTGTCTCTTATAACATGTGTATTCCATGTCAGGGGGATTTATGGTCACACTCTGCAGTAATCACTTCTGTCACGTAACTTTTCCAAAAGAATTTGACAGTTCACACAACCCCTTAAAGCAGAAAAGTGGTTTTGAATTCCTTAACCAAGGAGAATGGAGGAGAGAGGTTTTAGAGACTTTTACTTCAATAACTTGTACTAACTCGTTCTCACGGGTGTTATCGATTGGGTAAGTGTGAGAGAGAAATTCTGACTTTGTTCTATTTCTACCTTTTTTCCAGTTTTTTTTTAAACACAAAATATGTTTACCATACAAATAATATAAACAACCACCAGCACAGTACAGGGCCTCAAGCTTCTGCCGGTTCCCTTCCCACCCAAATCTAGTTTGGGAATAGTTTTAGGAAAGGCCAGTAAGTTTCTGCATTTTTAATTTTATTAGTTTTGTGGATATTTTTCTCCCTATTTTCTTCATATCAGGGATATATCGGCATTTTTAAGAGAGGCAGTCAAGTCAGGTTTGTAGCCTAAAGACGTTTCTTCAATCCTAATGCCTTCGATTTTTGTTCTTTAGAGCTGGGACTTCTCAGGAAGCAAAGCGGAGGAAATCTTATCCCTTTTGCCAAATCCTTTCTGATAAGGTTATTAAGAGGCTAGAGAGCTTCGAGGTGACCTGTGTCCTCTTTTTCTTTTCCCTAAATAAAATTCCTTTAAATATAGATTCCGTACAAATTCAGAAATGCTACAAGTTGGAAAACAGATGTGTACAATTTGCTTTTGTTATACTACAGAATATGAGTTTAAAATGTTATTAGATGGTAATGTGCCAGCATCTCTCCATCTGTGACTCATTAGCCCTATATTACACAGTCAGAATTTTATATATAAACCCCATATTTATGTAACAAAGAACAAAAACAGATACAAACAAGAAGTCTATGAGGGATCAAAATCTTGATTAGTGGCAATAAATCATAATGTCACTTGCAACAGGATTATCTAACAAAATAATTTTAAATTAAAAGCCTTTTAATAGCATACAGGGTAGGTCTTACAAATGTTTTGAAATTCGAATGTATAAATAAGTCACTTCTCTTACTCATATCTGAGCGTGACCAGCTTTCTGTATTTGATCATATTTTCAAGATGCTCACCAGAAAAGGCCTTCCATTTTATAATTTGTTTGGGTTCCAATTTTAATGAGATCTAAAGAGGGAATTACATAGGTAATTCTCACCTCAGACTGATCCTTTCTCTCAAACAGAAAATCTCTATTTGAGGAAGCTGATCTTACATTCTCAATCAACTTAACTGTGGAAATGATACCAGTTAGGTGTGTGGAGCCACATTTTGAAGATCTTGGTAGTGAGGCAGGCAAAAAGATTTCAGGAGTTTATGTGTAGAAAAGTGAAAAGGGGACACATGGAAGGATTTTCTTACATTCTAACAACAATCCTATGGCCTGGGCCGCAATGTCCTAGGACCCTGCGCTTTTCAAACCAGGATAAAAGTGCCCCTCGAGGCGCGCGCCTATGTCCAGAGCATTTGAAGGCAAGGATAAATATGGTACCTCTTCCTGAAATGTCTATTGTCATTAAAGGTAAATAATTTTTAACATTTTCATGTAAAGTGAACATTAATATATTACGTAGGATGCAAAACTGCATACATTTTTTAAAACTTCACGGTCTGGTGATGGTGAAGAACCATCACTTCTCAGGGGCTACCTCCAGACCCTAGCGATGCGGACGCGCCGTTCGTTGTAGGAGATCTTTGCGGGTTACTTTGACAAGAGCCGGCGCGGGGCTCGTCTGCAGGACGTGGCTTTGTGCGGCCATAACTGCCAGCTTCCCCGGCTGCTCATACAGAGAACGCACTTTTTCATTAACGATGCCATTTTTTCCCACAGTATCATTAGTCATAGTCCTTTCTAAATAAATGACATGAACATATTTCACTTTACGTCTCAGAAAACTTGCCTGGGACACAGATGGTTCGAGTGGGTGTGGAAAAAAGTGTCTCCAGAAAAACATGGAAAAAGAGTCCAGGAATAAGCAGAAATACTGAAATAATGTGTACATATTTTCATCCCAAAATATTTTGAATTTTTAAGAAATTGGATGTAGAAGAGTATGAAACTACTTTATACAACCCGTTTTTCTCCTGAGAGCATAAGGCCTCAGACGACATCATGAATCTTCATGACATACTGCGAAGGAGGGGACATCTCAGGACCATGTTTTGACACAGGAAGGACTATATCTCCCTTTATTACCTTCTAGTCGAAAAGATGCAAGCCTACCCCAAAGGGATATTGAACAAATAAATAATTCATAAGAAATACTTCTAACTACTAAGAGGTCATAAATTCAAGATGTTATTGTCATTTTTATTGTGTACTCAGTAATGATGAGTGTTATATGATTACATTACAGTGACAAAATTTTATGTTTTGTCAAAAGTGTCCTATAAGGCAATGATAGAGCCAGAAATTCAATACAGGTTTTTTGATTCCAGACTTTGTCATTATGCAATTTATGTGTTATAATTTCTTTCTACTTGTTTTATAATTTAAATATTTGAAAGCTTGAAAATTGACTAACATTCCACAATGTTTAAAAATTATTAAGTGTCTTCTGTGCAGCATTTACTGTGCTAGGCCCTGGGGATTGGATGGTGAGCAAGACCCCAAGTCACAGGTTTAATGTCTAGTAGGGACATGGGGGAAATAAGCAGGTGGCCGTCGCACGGAGTGGTAAGTGCTATGAGGGTGAAGTAGAGGGACTCCCAAGAAAATAAAACATGCAGCCAACATGAGGTTCGAGGAGCCATGGGACACTTCCTAAGCGGGGTAAATGAGGGGCTGGAGGTTGGTACAGCAAGAGTAAAACCAAAGACAGAGGGACTTTTAGGAAGAGGTTACAATAGTCTAGTTGTGGGACTGTGTCTCAGAACTACAAAGGGACACATCCGTCGTTCTGGTTGATATTAAGGGAGCAGAAGTCACAGGACTTGTAACTTGGCTAAGAGCATAAGGGAATTCGAGGAGCAGAGGATGGTCCTGGGCTGTAGCTTGAACAAGGGAAGGATGGTAAAGGGACCCTAGAAGCAGAAGGGGCATTCTGGGGCAGGTAGGAGGTGACAGATGTTGAATTCAGTTAGGGACGTGCTGAATTTGAGATGTCTGTGGACAGCCGAGGGGTGGCAGTTGGACATGCACGTCAAATCGTCAGCAGAAAGGTGAGAACTGGGAGTCGCAGGGCTGCACGAAGTCACCTCAGCAGGCCATGAGAGAGCAGATGCAGGAAAGAACCCTCGGAAAGACTTAGATTGAATGGATGAGCAGCAACTACAAAGAGGATTAAGAGGAGTGGCTGTAGAAGCAGGAAGAATGCTAACTCTCCTCACAAATTCCACATGGGCAAATGACTCAAAATGACATACCTATCTTACTTCACTATTTATGGCATCGTTAACTATGCTGTATAAATGCACGTAAATGACCCACAGTAAGAACAGGTTAACAATGGCCAATGTCACTGACAATGGTTGCTCATCGATCAGCGTAAGGGAGTGTACCTGAGGTTATAGAGCTTTGGGGGAAAAGATAATTATTTTAATTATAAAGGGTCAAGGGGCCCGCCCCAATAGCAAATCATATTGAAAGAAAAAATGTGTATCATGCTGAGAAATGGAATCTCCCAGTTTCTCCATAATATAAATACTGCCATGATCCTGTTTGCCCAAAACACATCACACGCTAGAACACAGCCATCACAGTGGGCATGTGTGCAGCATAAATAAAGATAAATATTCCCCAAAGTTGGTAAAATAACTTCTAGCTCAGAGAGGCCAGATGGGGAAATACTGTAATAGGATGCAAAAATATTTAGGTAAAAGAATAACTTTAACAGCAGAAACTGTTAGAAGGCTAAATAAAGAAAAAAAAAATAAATGAAGAGAAAGAAATTTGCAGCTAAATCATTCCATATTGCAGGAGATGGTATAATCTCTCTGCTTAAATAGAAAGATTTAGCTATACAAAGCTAAATAGCTACAGGAATTCTTTGAACAACCAAATAATATGAGAATTGGAGTCTGTGAAAATCAGAATTTATTACTGATGATAAAAGTTTGCCTTATGGAAGTATTACTTATGGAAAGAATTAGCCTTTCTGTAGTTGAATACAATATTTTCAAGTGGCTCAAAAAGTTAATTTTTTTCTTTATAATTAAAAAAATTTTAAGGCTAGTCAAGCAAGTTTTTTTTTCTTTATAATACATACTCTAAGCTCCATTCTGTTACGTTTTATTATAAATGTTAACCCTAGTCACTCCAGGAATTATCTTTTTATATGTAAATGATAAATGTGAATTTTACAAATTATTCGGAAAAAAAGAGAACAATGCAATCTTTACATTAATAAATGTCATCAAATACTACAGCTACTAAAATGCCAAGTAAGGGAAGGCAACCTGCAATACATCTGCGAATAAGAAGAAAGATGGAAGATAAATGTTAACTCCAACAAGTACAAAGTAGAAGAAAACACAGGTAAACTACACATACCGTGCTAAAGCTTCTACCTGTTGTATATGATCTACTAAGGGATTCCAGGGTTATTGTCAACTGTTCCCTAATGACATATAGCTAAGAACCGCCAATAAAAGAGGAGACTCCATGAAAAGAGGTAGAATTCCTAAAGAAGCTTTGTCCCAGCCTGAGAAAACCAGAGAAGTGTAGCCACAAGATAGGGGAAGAAAAATAAAACAGCCTTTTATTTTTATTTATGTATTTTATTTATATAAACTTTTTATTTATATAAACTTCTTTGTATTTGTATCAGAGTTATTCTCTCTAAATGAACATCAAGAGAGCAGTTCTGTCTAAGGGTTTCTTAATAATAATTACAATAATACATAATGACAGTGGTGATGATTACTATTGTTTTCATCATCAAAATTATAGTGATTGTCGTATAGATTATAAATTCCTTAAATGACAAAGACATACTATCAAAGAAATGCAAAAAAAAATCAATAAAAATGGTTAAGTTGTAGCTAGTGGCTTTCTACCATATCATGGATATCAGCCTTACTCATGAAAAGAAAATATAGTAATTTAGGATTTTTAAAACATCAGATAAAACTATGTTAATAAAACTATGCTCTTTCCAATGCTTACCTTCTCCAAGCACAGTTCAGTAGAATAAAAACAGAGAGTAGAGAAGAATCAGACTGGAAAATGACAAGGTGCTGCTGTAACTTATGTTAAATGCAAGGAATATGTTACAGCTCCTTCTATATAAGAATGTTTATATTTCTAAAAGGAAATTTTGCTGCTAGAATTCTAGAAACTTCTGACTTCCTCAACCATTAAGAAAGATACAGAAATAAGGTATTTAAGAAAAGGCAACTGACTTCTCCTGAATTATGTCTCCAACTTTTCTCTAATATTCAAGTTAAGGAAGATATTTGTCACTCAAAACTATCTGGAGAAATGTCCGTGGACTCTATTTGGAAGTCAGAACAAATCTTTGATGTGTGCACCAAGAAATGTCACTGTGATCGTGTCCATCTCACTTTGCAAAGGAACACTGAAAGTGGTTTCCCTTGCATGCTAAAACATGCAAGAAGAAAAATTAAGCATTAAATTATTAAAAGTTAACTTAAGTTCTCTTTAATTTTGAAACACCACACAGAATAGAAAAACATCTTTTTAAAAAAAGTTAAGGAAGATATAGCAAGTTAATCCAAAAGGCTTCATAGACAACTTTGAACATTTATATTTTTTTTCTTAATAGGAATTAGAGTATAAATAAGAATAGGTTCACATTTATATGTGTTTAGATCTTATATATGTGTATAATAATCTGTATTTAAGGACAGCTGTTTCATAAAGATGTTATAAGTGAGTGCAATTGCGAATAATTTTCACACACAGAAAATATATCTACAATTTCCTATCAGTGAGAATTGATATATGTATACACACCCACATACTGAATGATACACAGTACAATATTTTTAAAAATTGTGAAAAAGGCAAGTGTTTCATAATTTTTAATAAAAGAAACAACTTGTAAATCGTGCAAAAGATAATCAAAATAGCACAGAGTATGTGACTTAAAACTGAAGCATGGCTCAGAAGGTTCTCTGCTCTGTTCTGTGTTTGGTCCCATCCTTCATTTTGTACTTCCTACTTCACCAGTGGAAGAATTTCCCTTCGGCAATCCCAGAAATCTGACAAAGTCATGGCCTCCTCTCAGTGATGATGAGGTCAAAATTTTGGCAAGATATTTCAAGGTTGGGCCACAATTTAAATAGTCCAGACAAATAGATTAACTCAGCTTCTAAAAATAATAAGCCAGACGAAAGGCCAAGGAATAAAAGTATTTTGGAAAACAATTGAATGTATTCTTAATTTAAAATCTGACAGTGTCTCCCTTGGCCTTTTCCCTCCCCTGCCAAGAAGCTCAGAATGTCGAGGCTGACATGTTCTTTTGAAGACACGGCAAATGAGCAGGAATTGCCACCTGTTGTTTCCTCGCACTTCCTAAGGTTACAGTTAGTTCCTGCCATTTTACATCACATTACACAGGCTTCAAGCCAGGACAGGACTGTCACTCTGCCATGATAATTTCTCTCTCTCCTTGTTTACCCACCAGAATTTCCCTATCTTAATTCTTAATTCTAATGAATTACTTCAGGCCTGAAGTTGACTAAAGTACCTGTCCTAGAAAGAGTGTCCTATGTCGCTAGTTCTTTGATTGTTTGGATGCTACATCGGAGGTTTCTGATATCACCTTTCTATCACTGACTCCTTTATCAACAGATTCACGCTAAATTCACAAGCTAATAAAGCAGGATAAGAATGCCCCAATGTTTTCTTCGTATGTGGAACTATGAAAACAACAGTGTTTTCATTATTACTGTTATTATTTATGTGTGTGTATTAAATCATTCATTTGTGCTAATTAAAAAAAAAACACTAGTGGTTAGTAAGGATTTTTCTGAATATCAACATTTTTCAAACAAAGTTTAACTGACTTCTAAGAGATAAAAAGCAAAGCTTCCTCACTCCTGCAAGGTCACCGCAGAATTACATTTGGAGTAAGACCTTGCAACTGACATCCTTTTCCTACAAAGCCAGTCCTGTCTGTGGATTTTGATTTACAGGCTCTGTCTGTTACAAGGAGCTGCTGGACGCATTAGTGCAGGTATGCTCATGAAAGGATGCTGCTGTCTGGCACTAAATGACTTTCCAGAGACCCATCTCATTCAGACCTACAAGAACTGCTCTCCCGGAACATGATCTGTCAATGCATAAGCCATTAGGCCACCCATTTCACCCATACGAGTCAAAAATATAATCCTGCCCTCTACTCCTTCTGTAAATCCTGATGCACCATTAAAATCTGCTGTTTTATACTTTCTTGATTTCTATTTGGTTAATCCACCTTAAACATTTCCAGTTGCAACTATAATTCTGCATTTGGGAGTGACAGAAAAATAACTGTGGTAATAATGTTGAATTTCGTTAGTGTAAACTGCTTATAAATTACTGTATTTTCTATTTGCAATATGTTCATTATTCATAGGTATTACCAACTGCAGTATGAAATGGATTTTTTGTCCACTTCAAATACAGATTTTAGAATATTTACTAAAAGGCTTACTTTCTCTTCCTTATATAATACTGAAAGTCATCAACCCCAAATCTACCTTTCCTTTCACATTTTATTATATGCTTCAAGTGTAGGCATTAATGCAACCATATTAAAAATCTTATGTTTGGATTCAAGTAAAAATTAAGCTTGCTTAAATATAAGACAAAGAGAATAGCATCTTCTGGATAGTTTAATGTTTAAGAGAGTATCATTAACATATTACTCATCAAGCAAGTCTTTAAATTATTTAGCCAATATTTTATAAAAAGCAACACTTGGTAACATTCAAACAAAAGAAATATAAAGGGAATAATATTAACTATATACCCACATATATTCTGTTTCATCTAAAATCATTTATTCCACTTAATTTCAAGAAAATTAAAAATTAGGAGAAATGGTACATCTTAGTTAGAAAAGCTAATAAGGTGTATGTCCAGATATATGTCACGTAAAAAAGTAAAAAGAAGAATATGGAATTTGATATGAACACAGTACAAAAGTGTGTACACATGACATCGTCCCTTTGCTCAACAAAATGGAATGGAAATAATTATTTGAATATGAAGGCCACTGCACTCGAAAGACAAAAAGGAAATCCACTGGTTATTTACACTGGTTAGCATCATTCTCCAGAATTTCTTATCAGGGGATATGGTTAGGATTAGATTTTGGTTTCATTTTAATATCTTTGTGATCATTAACAGAATTTTCAGTTAAGGGCTCACATCTCAGGCATTCCACTATTGTGTTGTTATTTTTTTTAATATAAGAGTTTTATAAAATGTCCCCTCTTACATTCATATATTTTGTATAAAAGTTTACTCAACTGGATTACTACATTCATTCAGTAAGAATAGATTTACTTATATAATCTGTTACATTAGAGAAAAAATACACAGGATTTAAAGTGAGATAAAATAGGTAGAGTCATTATTTCTCAGTTTTTCTTAATACTTTTTTTTTTCTTATTTGATAAGCCCAGCCATTCAACCAACAACTTTGAGATAAAATTTACAACACTGAATTCCAAGGAAAACATTGTCTATACATCAACTGGTGCTTATAAAAACAATTTATTTTCTAAATTGACCTATATTAGGACAAATTTACAAATGTTCCTGGGTTCAATTCAATATACGAATGCTTAGTGGTTTGAAGTATGACAGAGATCACTCGAAAGAGAACTCTGATTGGAAAACATAACAAGAACATTTGCAATTTTTAATGAGCTTACTGTTTCCATGCCAACCTCTGCTGAATCGGGAAAGCATTAAAATAATTTTCTTACAATTTATTTCTTTCCATTGTGTTATAGCCATTCCCTTTTCGCAGGCAACACATTCAGTACCAAATGAGTAGTGTATTCATTAAGGCCAAAGAGAAAGGCAAGGGTTAAATAAATAAGAACATCAAATTAATATCCAGGCCTAAATGTTTTAGCAGAGCCAAAAAAAATCTGTTTAATCATTCAAGTCAACAAAGGTTAAGATAATAAAATAAACTTTTAAATGCTTTCCTTTTCTGGAACTTAATCTGTCTTGCCAAAGATGTTTTTAAGATGCTATCAGTTTTGCATAGTCCCAGCTGTTATGAAAATTTACTTGAATACACTAGGAGGAGAAAGGAATTTTATGAAAATAGTCAAGCAGAGCTCCTGGGTGGCTTATTGAAACTGTGAGAGCTTAGGACTCATTTAAAACCAGCTGTTGGCGGATGGTGTTGAGACCAATAACCACTAAATCTCTTATTTATCAGGGCTCTGTGTTATTTGGCAAGGTGATGGTAGCCAACTGATGAGAAGATTAATATATAATCAAAAGACAACTTCATGATGTTTGTTCATTTTATTGCCAAAGTTTGATTAATAAACTTGCCGCAATTTCAGAAAAACATAGTACCCTAATTAAACAAGACATTAAGAAGCATTAAAACAGCATTGCTTATTTTTAATCACTAAGTCACTAAGATAGGGAAAAGAAATATGAGCCATCACCTTCAAAGCCCTGGGTATCACCGTGATTCCCAGGGCTATGGTTCACGATGAGGGCAGGGGCCCTTATGAACTGGGCAAGCAAAAGTCCTCTCCAATGATGGAGAGAGATAGTCATAGCACTAGTGGGTGCAGATGACAATGACAGAAGCCTTAAAAGTCTTGAGACTTTCACACTTGACATTGAGGTGCTGTTACTGATCAAGAAGTATAATTCAATTTTTTACAAAGAGAGGCTCGGAATAAAAGTCAAATCAACAAAGTATCTTCTAAAACTGCGGTCCCCAACCCCTAGACCAGTACCAGTCAGTGGACTGTTAGGAACCGGGCTGCACAGCAGGAGGTGAGCGGCAGGTGAGCCAGTGAAGCTTCATCTGTATTTATAGACACTCCCCATCGCCTGCATCTCCCCATCAGCTCCGCCTCCTGTCAGATCAGCGGCAGCGTTAGATTCTCACAGGAGCGCAAACCCTACTGTGAACTGCGCATGCGAGGGATCTAGGCTGTGCGGTCCTTATGAGAATCCAATGCCTGATGATCTGAGGCGGTGACGCTAGCACTGGGGAGCGGCTGCAAATACAGATGATCATTAGCAGAGAGGTCTGACTGCACAGTAAATGTAATGCACTTGAATCATCTCCAAACTGTCCTCCCTCCCCACCTCCGTCCATGGAAAAATTGTCTTCCATGAACCTGGTCCCTGGTGCCAAAAAGGTTGGGGACCACGGTTCTAGAACATGTAAACACAGCATCGTGAAGAGCAGAAAACAGACTTCATTCACCTGGTTATCCCAAAGAAAAAACAGTACTAATAACAAATAAAACAAGGATCTTGATATTATACAATTTTCAAATTGGTGCCATTGAGCTGAGAAGTAAAACCTGTGTTATAACAAGGGGCTGGGTATTCTTACATTCCTTGGATGGGGTCAACATTGCCCTGTCTCTCTGTGCTCCACATAGTGATGTTCTAGGGCATTACTCTGTGGTATAGAGGTTCTAGGGTATTACTGTGTGGCATTCATTCATTCATTCATTCATTTATTTTTTGGAGGGTTGGCAGTGTATGGATTGTATAGACTGAGTCTATCACGATTGCCAAGAAAAGAGATCCACCTATTTGTGTTTGTGTGTTCCAGCTTTTTCAATCTTATTCACAGAGGCATGGAATTTTAAAGTGGAAAGTGTTCCTAGCAGTCAGTCATGGAAGCAGTGTGACACTGTGGAAAGAGAGCAGGGTTTGAAACCAGAGTGAGTCCCTGCATTGTCTTTTGGTAGATGTGTGTGAAAGAACTTGAACAAGTTACTTAATCTGCTTGAGCTCAATCCTTGTCAGAAAAAAACGGTAATATTAATATTTGTACTACCTCACAGAATTACTTCTGAGGATAAATTAGAGAATATATATAAAATGTACTCTGTCAATACCTAGGTTCAGATCCTGGTTCTGCCACTGACTGACTGTTACTTTGGACAAAATATTTAAATTTTCTAAGTCTTGGTTTCCTCATATATTAAATGGAAACAATAAAAGTAACTATTTCATACAGTTATTGAAATAAGGTATATCTTCAAAGAGTAGTTGCCATAGTTTAAGAACTCAATAAAATTATTTATCATTATCACTGTTATTATTTTAGCCATAGATATCTCTGTAACCCTTATCATTTCACATTATTGTTTGTGACTTTATAACAATGACTTCATTGATAGGGAAACAGTCTGGTCCACTGGAAACAACACAGACCAGAGGCTGAGAAAGCTGGGTTTGAATTTAAACTTGGGCCAAGTTACTTTACCCCAGATTTCTCATGTGAAATATGGGAAGAATAATCAGCTACGATTTGTTGAGGGCTTATTATAGATTTTTCATACATTATTTCATTAATCCTAATTACAATCATAGAGACAGAAAGTGGTAGAGTTAGAATTTGATGCCTGTCCAGCCTGTGTATAATCATCTCACTCTACTGCATCCACTCTTCCTAGTTTTCTTCCCCGATAACCTATCTCACTGAACCACAGTAAGGCTTAGAGAGGATGTGTGCAACTTACCTAGAAAGGTGATCAGTAAGTTGTAAGACTAAGCAATTAGCAATTGTAATTATTTTGTGCGGTATTATTTCCTAGTCCAACTTCCACTCAGTCTAAGAATCCCCTACAACTTCCTTACAGCCGGTCATCCACTCTCTACTTAAACATAGGGAAAAGTCCTAGCCTCAAAACTTTCTACTACAAAGCTATGGGGATGAAATGAAGAAAATGGAGTATGGGTGGGTGACTGACAGCGCAGATAAAGCACCATCCCAATCCTAAGCGTAAAGGCCTACCTGCGAAGAGCAAAGTTTGCAAAAACAGATGGAAGATTAATGGCAAATCTGTATTGACATCTTCCTAAGAGTCACGGAGGGAAGTACAATTCTAATGTCAGGATGCATTCATCTGTGGAAATCTAACACTTAATGCCTCCTAGAATAAAACCAAGTGGTATTTATGGTTGTTATATTATACCTAAAATTGTAGGCTTGAAATTGGCTCTGATGTATATGGAAAGAAAGCGAATGCCAAAAGTTATCCCACTTTCTTCTGCATTGAATCGTACGCCATCAACAGTTTTCAAAGACAGTCAACATTCCCACCATTTACCTTTTAACTTCTTGCAATCTGACTTCCACTCTCACCACCTGACACAATGCACTGCCTTAATATCCCATGACTCCAAAACATCAACTCCAAAACCTCTTTATAGACCTCATCCCTGAGGCTTTCCTTTTATTAAGAACATTCTGTTGGCCACCCTCGAGTTTTTGGTGTTTTTTTTTTTTTTTTTTTTTGTAAAGTCGTTCTTCTTTTGGTGTTCACACATGGCAATGCCCTAGTCCCACCTACGGATGCTCTCTCTTTTGCTGACTCTCCTCTCTCGTCCTGTTCCCTACATGTGGATATTTCCATAGGTTCTATCTTAGGGTAGTTCTTTCCTCACTCTTTTGCCCACCATTTTTTTAATCTTATGATTTCAGTTTTTCCTCTGTGACAGTTCGGTTTTTATCAAGTATGGAGCCAGAAACTTCAGCCCTAGCTTCATCTTCCTTTTTCTATCCCTACATCCAATTAGTTCCAAGACTTGTGTTGAATTTTCACCTCGGTATCCTTCCTTTTTACTACCTGACTGCTTTTTAAAAAATCCCTAACCTGGCCACAACTCCACCCATGGTCACAGGTCCCGAAAGTTAATCCAATACAGATAGATTCCCTCTCCCACCCTCTGCTTCAAGACTTCTCTCTCATCAAATCCTCTCTCAGTCTCATCCCTGGTTTCCCTCTTTGTCTGCTCAGGTGTTTGCTTGGCCCTGTGGCAAACTGCATTGTTGAGATGACCCAACTTTCCTTTCAGCTTCATTCTCCTTGTCCCTTCAAGCTTTGGGTAACTATATGACACAGTCTGGCCAATGAGACACGAGCAGAAGTCTGCTAGGAAATTCATGGGAAAAATTTTGTTCTCTTGATACAGACTCCTCTCCCTTTATCCTTTCTCCTGATACAGATATAAATGTGACGGCTGGACTTGAAGCAGCCTTCTTGCAATCATGAGAAAAGGTTCAGAGATTCACACAGACTTTGATAGTAACATCATTAAATTATATAAATAACACTATCAACTGCCTTCTCCAAAGTTCTTCTTATGTGAGAAAAATAAACTCATATCTGAGCCCCCACAGGAAAATTGGAGCTTTCTTCCTTGTTTTGGTGACCACTCTGGAATCTCTTCCTCAGCTCACCAACTTAGCCCCTGCCTCTGATGAGCTTTCTGCTCCTCACGTCCCCTTGCTGCCAGAGGTACCTGAGCCAGCTCATCCCCTTTGATTACCTCCCACTGAGAACGGGACAGTATCCTTATAGTCTATCTCCTTAGGACCTTGTCCTGGATGACTGACATAGTTTCCTGCTCTACCTGGTCTCCCTTTCAGTTTCTTCCAATTCCATTTTATAGTGGACACTACCTCCAAACAGATTTTCATAAAGAACATTGGTAATAACATCAGATAGTCTGGTGGTATTGAACATCAAATGATATACTCAAAAATTTTCAATGGCTCCCTATTGCCTACCACATTAGACCATTAGACATTCGAAATGCTCCATAATATAATTTAAATCAAAGAATTTCAACCTCATATGACATAATTTTTTAATATTTAACCTGTTTTCTTGGCAAATTAAATATTATTTTTTGAGGATTCTTTTTAAATTTTTTTAAATTGACAAATAAAAATTATATATACTTATTGCATACAAAATGTTGTTTTAAAATATATATACACTGTAGAATGGCTAAATCAAGCTAATTAACATATATATTACCTCATATACTTACCTTTGTTGTGGTGAGAACACTTAAAAGTCTACTACTTAGCAATTTTCACGAATACAATACACTGTTTTTAACTATTGTCACTATGTGTGCAATAGATCTCCTGAACTTATTCCTATCTAACCGAAATTTTGTATCTTTTGACTGACATCTCCCCAACCACCTCTGATCCCAACAACCCACCCGGCCAGCCCCTGGTAACCACCATTCTACGCTACTTCTATGCATTCAAATTTTTAAAAATTCCACCTGTAAATGTAGCTATTTAAGATTTATAACATACAAACATAGTTTTCTTAGCTACCCATGAGATTATCAGTTCCATGAGGGCAGTCATGATATAATAATATTTTATTCATACAGTCAACAAATATTTATCAAATCCTTACTATTTCATGTGGAGGTGATACGAGCAAGACAGAGCAGGCCCTTGCTCTCAGAGAGTTTAGGTTCTAAGGAGAAAGGGTGGCATATTTTACAGAAAACAAGCAAGTAAATAAATAAACAAAATAGGATAATCTCAGAATTAGATTAAGTAGTTAAGGAAGTTCTCCCTGAAGAAGTGATATTTGAGATGAAAGCTCAATGATAAGAACCCCATCACAAGAAGACCAGAAGAGAGCAAATGGAAAGTCGCTGAGTTGGGCATGAGCGTGGTGTGTCTGGAGACCACGTGAAGGGCAGTGTGGCCGGAGCGAAGTGGTGGAGAGGAAGACTAGTGTGAGATGAGCTTGTAGGGACAGGCAAGGGCCAGACCTTGAAGGCCCACGGAGGCCAAGCACAGTGGTTTGAATTTCATTCTAAGGTTTTAAACACGAGTAACATGGTCTAATTTACAACGTAAAATGATCTCCCTGGCTGCTGTGTAGGCAATGGATTATACAGGGTCAAGAGTGGAAATAATACGATTGATTGGAAGACCACAGCAGTCATCAAGGACATGAGGTGATAGTAGGTTGAATCTGGTGGTAGGGGGAGAGAAAAAGAGATAAGGGGACACATTTATTGTGTCTATAAAATTAGGCATCGTATCTTGAACACAGTAGATGCACCCTACACATTGCTAAATATATGTGCAAGTACTTCGAAATAGTTTCACATTCTTAGTTTCTATACTATCTTCAAGTTTTTTCTGCTTTGAGTCACATACTATGGCTTAACACATTCCTGTTTGACACTTAGAGAGCCAAAGAGAAAAAAAAAGATCTCATATTCAAGGAAATGGTATAGGTCCCATAATGGAAAGTCACCTAACAAGGAACTGAAACAGTGGAGTTTAGAGGGTCACACTGTTAATTATGGGAAGAAATAAATCTTTGAAACAAATAGTATGATAAAGAGTAGAATTCGAAATCTATGATAGGATGACAATGGACAGGGTATTCAAATACAAAAATCTACATTTTAAAAAAGAGAGTCTCCAGTCAGCATCAGCTAGAATAGTGTCCCTAAACAGAGGATGTGAGCAAAATTCATTTTCATTAAAGTTGAAAACTTTTCCAGTTCTTACTTTTGATTTTTTTGAGATATAAAAGCTTCAATTTACTATCTTGATGTGATAAATGTCCTAATAAGTAGCTAATGTCATCTTACCAGACAGTAAAGCTTATAAAATTCCAAGGGCACTGAATGTGACCTGCTTTGTTTCTGAATTAGGAATCTGACAAAAGACAGGTAACTTGGGGAGTTCCACTTCGCTTTCACGTGTACTGTCCAGGACATTTAGACTCATACCCACAAAGACGATGAAGATTCCTGCATTATGAATTTAATCCAAATTCCTTCAATACGCAGCAAAATCCAGGGGAAGATGAGATCAATTTTTGCCACTTTCCCTCTGAAATGCTAAATGGCCCCTGAATTGTGTGAAACTTGGCCCCGGTCAGTGTGAAAACTGGCTGAAATCTGTATGAAAGGCAGTCTGGGTTTGTCAAAGTAGTTCATGAACTTTGGCCAAACTTTCAAGGAACCTGGTCCAAGTCTTCGTTTGTAATGCAACACGAAACCAGGTGAATTCCAGATGGTTTCAGGTTTCATCCTGAAAATTTGGCCTAGCTTTATAATCAATCATCACTCTTCGTAACGATGAAAGCCAAAACACCTTTTTGAAAATGAGGACTGTGTGCATATCGATGACAGCTAAGCTGTGAACCACCCCTTTGCTTCCTCTGCCAAAAGAAGATTTCTCAGAATGGAAACAGTTTCCCTCTTACCTAGAAGGGGCAAGTTGAGTGATTTTGATACTGTGTGTAGAAAGAAATGGGGCTCGATGTGTGGAGACACGTCGCGAAACAATCACCACCTGAGAAGCAAGTGGCTATCCCCTAATCACTTCAGACTAGGAGAGTTTTACTCCGTTCACAGCTGTGACAGTAGGTAACATGATGTTTAATCTCCGTGACCATTAAGATGAGCTTTTAACTAACTGCCATGAGAAACGAAACACTCTGAGGCCCGATCGCACTTTCTGCATAAAGTGGCTGAAGCATAGAAGGGAAAGTAAATCACAGCATAACTCTTACCTGGTTTAAGAAACATGAGGAGATAATTAGACTTCAAACCTTTCAAGTTTACATCAACTGCATCTTTTGTGAAAAAAAATCTCTATGCAATATAAACAAATTGAATAATTAACTAAGCACAGTGCGTTTTACAGAAAGACCTACAGAGTTTCTGTTTTCAACCTGAAAGTTTTAAACGTGCTTTTCCACTGTAAAAAATTACTCTCTTCAACCAAATACTTGCTTTTGTGCATAGTGACATGAGAAAATTGAGAGGTATGTCTGTGCGGAGCCACGACATCATTGAAACAGTATGTCTGAACATTTGGGTAATAAGGCACAGATGTGAAGCGGAGGACTTGGCACTACCAAGGTAACAGCATTCACTATTGTGTTGTGATGGTTAAAGGGCCACATTCGAGAAGCTTAAAAGAATGCCGCATCCATTCTGCAGCAATGCTAACTTGTACTACATCTTGTATCTGCTTAAAAATCTACAATAAACAAGAAATGTAAACATGTATTATTCAAACTTACAATGAAGAATAAATACGTAAAATGCATTAATATTTTTTATCTATAATAAAACATATTTATGCAATAGCACATAAAGTTTAACTGCAGCAAAAAGGCCAAATTCAATTGAAATCCATATGGCCTCCATGTTGCAAAACAATGCATGCAAATCTGAAGGACCCAATAGTCACTGGAAAGGTGGCTGTTGTTGACTTTAAGAAGGGATTCCAGCCGTTAATTCGTAGGTCTAATTATTGTAGAATGTTATAGGCATCAGGTAAAGATAATGCAACAGAACATAAACATTAGTTATTATTAAGACTTTTTCACTTACAGGTGGCATGCTATTTTTGCCAGCCGTCTTTAATTTGCTGACTTTAATTCAATACATTTGGAGCTGGAAACTAATTTTCTGCCCAGGAGAGGCAGAGCACAACTTACCCGAGGTCCCTGATCCCCTTGTTCTCCCTGTAGAATAAGATGAGATGATAGTTTTAACCAAAATCTATACGTGATGCTCATTAAAAACTCAAAATATAATACAGTTTAGGTGATGCCAATATGGATTTCTACCAACGTAATTTGTTTCTGCTATGCGTTTTCTTACCTTATCACCTTTTGGACCAGGAGGACCCTGAAAAAAAGAAAGAGGAGAAAAAATTAAAAAAATATATATTCTAACCTAAATAGATCAGCCAGGTCAGTTGAAAGATTTATGCAAAGTACACAGAGATATAGCTGTCAGTGAGTTCTCTCAAGGAATTTTGGTTTCTAAATTATAATTGTAATTTGGTTAGAATGTAAAAATAGTAGTATATGTGTGTGTATATATACATATAAACACTATGTCATAAGTATATAATATGCTGAATACATTTTCACAGACTGAACACACCTATGCACGTAGAACCCTGCTAAAGAAACCATACAGGACCAGCGAGTCAGAAACTCCTGTTGGGACATTTCCTTGTCACCACCCTCCACCAACAGCAACCACTATTCTGACCTATGACAACATAGATTAGTTTGCCTGTTTTTGTACTTTATATAAATAGAATCATATACGCTATGTGTCTTGCCTCTTTTGCCCAATATGTGTGAAAT
>NW_012150396.1:4749350-4752001 GCF_000956105.1 Propithecus coquereli | reverse complement strand
ATATATGATGTATATATGTGTATGAGTAGATGATAGAGCCATAGATTAGAGTTCTTTACATATTCTCAATAGGAGTCTTTTGCCAGATAATTTATTGCAAATATATTTTCCCACTTTGTGTACTATCTTTATGTTCTCTTAGAAGTGGTTTATGATGAACATCTCTAAATTCTTGATTTTAATAAAACTCAATATAACATTTTTTCTCCTTATAGTTATTCCTTTTTGTGTTCCATTTAAAAAATCTTTGCCTACTCCAATGTTTGAAGAGGTTTTCCTGTTTATTTTAAATGCCAAAAGTATTATTATTTTATCTCTCATATTTAAATTTGAATTCACTGAGAATTGATTTTATGTATGACATGAGGTGAAAGTCAAGATGCTTTTTTTAAAATGTGGACATAAAATTATCCAAACACCATTTACTGACAATGTGTCTTTTCTCCCCTGTGGCACGGTATTGCCTCTGTCATAAATCAGGGCTCTTTATAGGAATTTCTGTTCTGTTGGGCAGCTGTCTATTCTTGAGCCACATTGAGATTTTCTTTATCTTTGAACAAAACTATTAGCAGGAAACACTAATTCTCTTTCTTATTTAAAAATGTTTTTCAATGGGCAGTGTACAGCAAGGAAACATTCATTCTGGAGGCATCGATTATGTTGTCTTTTCTAGCTCTTAGAGACAAAGTCATGTTTTGGGTTCAGCCAACCTGAGGAATTGGAGCATTTCAGGGCCACCTTTAATTTCTCACCTCCCTTTTTAGCAGGGTTGGGAAACAAGGACGAGTCTAGACAGGAAGGAAAGCCAAGGTTCTAGCAAAGTGTCCCATCTTAGGGCTCAGTGGAGACCGCTGTGTCCCTACAGGGTGGGAATGTAGCAGTGCTCCGCCTTTCAAAATATCGCCTCCTGCTAAGTATTCGCTACAGAGAAATTGTACCAAATTCCCATTCTCACTTGCAGCCCTTCTAGTAACAGCTGAGGTTATCATGAGATTAATAACAACAACAAAATGTCTTACATTTTGTACATTTTACCATTGACAAAGAAGGTTCACCTGTTACTGAATTTAATCTTATCCACAATCCAATGAGGAAAGTATTTTGATAATCCTGTTAGAGATACCAAAATGAAACTCAAAGATTATCAATGTTAGGCTTCCTGTAAGTGAGTTAGCCAAGATTTAACCCAGTCTGTGAGAATTTAAATGCAGTGGTTTTGATGCTAAGTGTGGGAACACAGCTCCAGAACTAGATTCTCGGAGAGAATGATGCCTGCGTATCTGACACCTTCAACGAGTGCCTTCTAAAATGCCTCCCTTACATTTTCCACAGTGTCATAGACACTGTGAAGATCTCAGGTTCAACACGAGAGAAAGGAGAATTGAAGAGGAGTAGGGAGTGTGAGAGGGGCTAAGATAATGGAATCAACTTTACAAAACTCTTTTCTCTCTTACCCCAAAAATGATTTTACCATTGAAAAGAGGGACAATAAAAAAATTATTTTTCTGTTTTCAGTAAACCTTTAATGTTTCTAATTTTTTTCAGTGACTCAAGTAGTGAATAGTGAGTACAGTCTGTGTGCCTATCTCTGGTAAATTAAGTTTAAGGAATTTATTTAGTTATTTTAACAAATGCAAAATGCTTACTAATGCTATACAAGTAGGATTTTATTTTTGGTGGGGAAAATGAAAGCCAAAGAAAAGAATAATGAGAGGATACCCACCATCAAGTTTAATAAATACAATGGTGGTTCTAGTCTTGATTTAAGTACCATGTTACTTAATTTTATTTTGATTTGTGTTGAATGCCCATAAAGAGTTTGGCAACGTTCTGAGCACTGGTGGAGGATATGGTGGAAAAGGCTGATTTAGAAAGACATGGTGTCTGTCCTGGCAAAGCTAAATAGTATAGAGCCAAAGGCAAGCACTTTCCACATATCAGCATTAAGAAAAAAGTGACCGCCAGAAAATCCAGCTGCTTTAAGGTCAGTCATGACTGTAGACCCCTCCCCAGTCTCTGCCTCTACCCCTTCCCAAGCTGCTCCTCTTTAAAGTTTTGCTTGCTTTTGCTGGTGAGATTTGAGAGGCCAGTCTCTCATTGTACCAATCCTCTAAAGGCACTTTGTTAGGTTACATGACATCTTTGAGGACAAAGTTTTTCTGAAATTATTTTACAGTGAGGAAGAGAGATGACTTTTTTTGTCAAAGTCCAATTATTAACGCCAAAGCCACATGTGTGAACCAGAGTTCTTTAGCCGGCTTGCCCTGAGCAAGGATGCTTAATTCGCGAACACATGAAAATTTGCATTCACAATGGAGCAATAAATATTGCTTCTTCAAAAGAGGGTGTTTCTGAGCAGACAGCATGGCGTCCTGGCACCTGCCGGCTTAAGACAGAAGCGAAGCAAGGTCAACCTTCACTCACAGCTGTGGTGGCTGCTTAGGACGTTCCGGCCCCCACTTGCGCGCTCGGGCTTAACAGCAGGTGTTTTCTTCTTCTCTGACTGAAATCCCACTCTTCTTTCTGAATTGGACCCTCTTCACTGAAAATATGGGTTGAACTTGAAGAATAAAGTGGGCTACCTTAGTAAACACAGATAGTATTTAAAAATTTGGGAGCCATGTTTCTCTTCTAAGTCAAAACATTACAAA
>NW_012150396.1:4715018-4749300 GCF_000956105.1 Propithecus coquereli | reverse complement strand
CAGTTTTTCACTTGTAGAATAGAAGCCTCAGTTCTCCGGATTGTAAGACTTCTGTCTACTCCCCAGACTGCATTACTGTTAATAAATCGGCCTGTTGTGCAAATGAGACACATACTCAAACCACATGCTCATGAAAAAATTAAATTTGGTGCCACAGTTTTTAGCAGGTATCCAAAACTACAGAAAATCACATTGCAAATAGTATTAACACCTGAAAATCTAGTGTTTTACTTGAAAAATAGGAACCCTAGGTATTTAGGTGTAGATACATCTACCCTACTCCTGAATAAAGTGTTTTATGTAGTTAGCCTAGGTTTACTTCCAACTAGAATGTGAGTATGTGGCTGGTCGTAGCTTTATATAAGGCTCTTTTTGAGATCCCTGTCCTGGTTTGGTCTAGAAGGTTGGAGTCAAATCTTCTATAAGGTACACTTTAATAAATAAATAAGAATATTATAAATGATTCTTTTAATTAGTTTTATGTAATAAGCCTTAATCACATAAGTACTTAAAAGTACTAATAAGTTTTTATTTATTAGTGCTGTCACTCAGCAGTTAGAATATTTTAGAGCATTGTTAAAGTGTTATTAACTTACTACTAAAGTATTTATAAATTTCAGTGGCAAACTTCAAATTAGCCCCTCTTCAAAAGACTTTAAATTCAGCATTTACAGTAACCACTTTTCTGTTTGTACCAAGCCTTTAATGTTGGTCTTGCCCTATAACAATTTTAGTCATCCAAAATCTATTTCTGCCCAAATAACTAAGGTTTTAGCTTTTTTCCATGCTCTATTGCCTATTTCAATTAAATGATAAAACCAAACTAAAAGCAAAGAGAGACACGGTGAATGACATTCTGGAAAATATTGGATTTTGTTCTACATAAAAGTAATTGAAATATAACTGGAAAAGAGAGATATTCACAGGGGTTGGGTATTCCAGTAATGGCCTTTTATTTACTTAAACTGTAAATGTTACCTACTTTGAAATTGGCTAAAGCTAAAGAGGGAATGATTTTTAAAAGATAGTCATGAAAACAAAATTAAACTGTGCTGGAAGTAGAAAAAAAATGGAAAAAGAGAAAACCCTGGAAATTCTTGCAGCCAGAGCTGCTAGAATAAGAATGGGATTGTGACTTCTATCCCAGGAGAGTGTAGATAAGTTTATTTTCATTTGTGAAATATAACAGAACTTCTGACTACTCTTTTCATTACTGTAGAATTATGAGGCCAAGCAAGTTTCATTCTCTAAGCATTGATGGCTGACTGTTGGCCAAGCAATGTGCTCTGAGTCTGGAGGGGGGACATGTAAATATAATTGCAATTAGTGGAATGAGCACTGTGTTGTAGGAGTGCAGAGAAGGAAGGAGGTAGGAGAGCCAGAGCTGAGAGTTTAAAAGATGATGTTGACACAGGCTCCTGAAAGTTGGCAGAGATAAGGTGTCCTGGGGAGCAGGGGTGAAGCAACAGGCAGAAGGGAAGAACATTCATCAGAGGACACCACGCCATTAGGGAAGACCAGGGATTCAGGCGGTGAGACCGCGTGTGGAGCGGGGAGGGGAGGTGGGGAATAGCAGGAAAGAGATCTGGGGAAGCTCGTTAACCGCACTCAGGCGTCTGGGCCAGATTCTGTCATCAACCTAACAAAGGGTGGTGAGATGAAGTGTGCTTTGCTTTGTGGAACTCCGAGAGTGTGCAGTTTTAGGGATTCTTAGGAAGTATTTGCCTTGGTCCAGGGGAGAGATGGCAAAGGTCTGAGTTAAGGCTGTGGCAGTGGGGATGCAGGGAAAGTTCTAGACTCAGGAGACATTTCTGAGACAGAACTGACAAGACCAGTTAACTGATTGGACACAAGGGCCATTCACAGATCATCAACATGATTTAAGAAGTCCTACTCATTGGAAGGTTTGCAGATTAGTGTATTTGCAGAAAAGCGTTGGTCTAAGCTGGTTCAACCCAGATAAACACAGCAGTTCCAGAGGCTAGTGAATCATGTAGAGATTAAATCTGGTTTTAGGGGGATAGTTCAAATCCATAGTGTTGGCAGCTTCAGCTGGCCTAATTTGAAAGGGCTGAGATGGGGGCAGAGAGGGAGGGACACAGGGAGGGAGAGGGAGGGAGACACAAGCGTGCACGGGCATTCTCTGTCATCACTGTTGAGTAGAAGTGGTCCAGATGGACATAACTGTGCTGCCACCCCTCTTCCAAGTAATATCTGCATAGAGGGCACCTTTATTATACTGCCTCTCCTCTACTTTTTAAACTGCAAACTGAATATGAAAGTTCTTGGTTTAAACGCCATAATTTCCCTAGTTTGGAAAGATAAGGAAGAGAGCCCGCTGCACGGGCCACGTCTAGGAGCACAGCAGAGCCTCAGTGGTCACTGCTCGTCTCACGCTGCTCTTCTTCCTGATGTGCTCAGGCAGCCTTGCAAACGTTACTCTGTCAGTGTTCACAATCTCCCAGGGAGGAGGGAAACAGGGAATATCAGTTTTTCACTTGTAGAATAGAAGCCTCAGTTCTCCGGATTGTAAGACTTCTGTCTACTCCCCAGACTGCATTACTGTTAATAAATCGGCCTGTTGTGCAAATGAGACACATACTCAAACCACATGCTCATGAAAAAATTAAATTTGGTGCCACAGTTTTTAGCAGGTATCCAAAACTACAGAAAATCACATTGCAAATAGTATTAACACCTGAAAATCTAGTGTTTTACTTGAAAAATAGGAACCCTAGGTATTTAGGTGTAGATACATCTGCCCTACTCCTGAATAAAGTGTTTTATGTAGTTAGCCTAGGTTTACTTCCAACTAGAATGTGAGTATGTGTTCTTTCAAGTATATACTTCCACCTTGAAGTCACACATAGTTTGGTGTTTTACTAGCATAATACATTTGGATATTTCTTCTCCAAATCACCGAATTGTTTTGTTTTATAGACTTTCAACTTTGCAAATAATTTGAGTTACTAATGTGTAAATTTTAAAGCTAAAAGAACTTTTTCTGAAAAACCTGATGTAAAATTATAGGAGTTCCTATATGTCAGTATAGATAAATTGTGCGTTTGCATACTTGTGTGTAATTTCTTTTTAAATGCTCCAGTAAAAAGCAAAAACAGTAAAAGTATAATTTGGAAGAATTACTCTAAAATGAAGTACATCAAATGAAGTTTATCGGTGGTTAAGAGCTCGAGCTTTAGAGTCAAACAGATCCAGGCTGAAATCCTGGCTGCAATCACCTGTGTGACCTGCAGCAGGTTAATGAATCTCTCTGAGTCTCAGTTTCTTCATCTGTAAAGTGGGGAAAATAATGCCGACTGTTTGGCTAAAATGAAACATTATACATGAAACAATTTATACAATGTCTGACCTACCAATAGTGATTATTAAGTACGCACTCCATAGTTTTAATATTTTAATCATGGTAAACATAAAATAAAATTATTTTTCAGATACTTGACCTGAGGATAAAGAAAGTAAACATATTGATTTCCTAAACCAAAAGAAAATGTCTTAGGAAATGCCCTGGGTGGATGATTGAAAATATTTAGAGAATATGCAGGTCTAATATAGTTGACCTCTATTGCTCAGGAATTATTTCCGAACTAAACAAAGTAAATAAACTTCATTGTCATTTTAACCACATTACTTTAACGAATAAAATGAGAATAAACTTTAGGCCCTAGAACCACTTAGTCACCCCTAGCGTAGATAAGAGATCAATCAGTTCTTGCAGGATTGAAAGACCCAGAAAGAAAAGAATGCAATAAAACCCTCAGTGTTCAAAGCAGCAACATATAAAGAATTATAGAAGAACCGGATTCAATGTTGCTGCAGAAGAACTGTGTTTATTATAGTGTCAAACTCTGCTAAGCCAGGGAAGGGAATTATAGCTATAAACAGATTTATAGCTTCAGACTTTACACCTTTCATTTTGCATTGGAGATTAAAAGAGACCAAGCAGAAGGGGGTGGGTATGAACAGAAATTTAAAATATCACAACCATCCCCACTTACTAGAAAAAACATTTTTATGGCTATTATTTTCTGGGCATTTTCTGTGGTGAGATCGTAACTATAAGGTTTTTTTGTGATATCCGTTTGAGCCCTGAACAAGGGACTATATGTGCCCATGATCAGTCTTAAATCATAAGCAGCTGCCATAAGGAAGCAATTAGTGTGGTCTAGCACTAAAGAAAATTTAGAAAAACCAAACATTAAAAAAAAGGACTCTCAAAAGTAAGACTGATGTAGCTCAATGGAGTTAAGGGTTTATAAAACAGCGGGAATCAGGGACGCTCACTCTGGTTTTCTTTTCTAACACAATACAAGTTAAATACAGTTAAATTATTGCTCCCGCCAATCAAAACCAAGGTTCCCTTCTTCCTAGTATCATTCCTTGCCTCTATATGTTTGAGATTGCTAAAAATTCTTTGTTTAACTTTGATATTTTTTTTTTTTTTACTTATTTAAAGAGGTCAAATAAAATGAACTCCATGGTGAAAGACTTGGAGTCCTAAACATTCCTTTTGTCAAAAGAAAGTATCAGCTTGCTCTTTTAATACCCATAGTAGCCCCTGTGATTTTCCAGCTCACGGTGTAAGCTGTCCTATAATACTCGACTGTCCTCAATATGATTCAAATGTATTCAAAGACAGAGTCATCTTTAAACCTTGGGCTTAATCTACAGTCAACTATTTCATCATGTTTCCTAATATATTGTCCCAACATAATTTTACCCAGGCCACTTAAGAAGCCTGGTTTCAAGGTGAGCTTGATCCCTGGCTTCATGTGTAGTACTGTATATAGAGCACTGTAGGTTTTGTGAGGGGCCACTGAGCACAACACAAGGGTAAGGGTAGGATGTCCCTTGGAGTCTAAGGAGATAGTCACAAGGGATGAAAAAAAACAACTGTCAGATGCGGCTAGGAGCACTTGAATCTTGGGGCTTGTCTACAATTCTCAGGCTTCCAAGGTAACTTGGATCTTTCTCATTTTCAGCTAATGGCTAACAATCAAAAGCTTCTAACATGAGCTTCTATAACTACTCCACTCTCCATCTTCAGATTTTTCTGTGTCTTCACCCTCCTCCCTCTGTGGCGGGAAGGTAATCCTGTACCTCCCCACCTGCCTGCCTGCCCCCAATCTTGCCCTTTTTCTCACTGGTCCAATTCCTTTGGACTCTTCTCTGTGGTCTCCAAACCCCATATAATGTGTTTCATATGCTGCCTTAAACATAGATTGCTAAAAGCTGGTATTTTCAGTAGCCTCAGTCATTTCATCATCAAACGCACATAAAATTATCATTAAATCTGAATTATTATATGTATGCATTTATTTAACAAAATCTATTGTATATTTCTTATATACCAACACTGTATAAAGAAATTGAGATACAAAAATGAGTAAGTTCAGGGAGTCACAACAGTTTCCACAGATGCAAAGCGATGTAGGAGTAAATTATTCACAAAATGCTACGTGTTATTCACCTTTATTCAGATAGAATTGAGAGGAATATACTGATAGAACACATAGTGCAAAGTTGGCAATAGAAGTTCTTCAGTTAGTTTCAGTGGGAAAGAATTCTAAGCTGCAATTAAACTTTGAGATGATATTATACCATTTAAATGCACAAATTACCATGTAACAATAAAGAAATATAGACTATAATAAAATAAGTAAGCTGTTACACTATGTGTACTCAAAGACATAGGCTATCTGGAGTACAATGGAGTCTTTCATATCATATTAACTACTTAACAAAATCCAAAAAAATCTAAGACATTAAGATTTTCATTATCATTCTTTTTACCATATAACCACCACATAAAATATAGATAATGGAGGATGATAATACTTCGCAAGTCTAGCATGATTTATCAGCATAGAATCCATTACTAGTTTAACATGACAGCTCTATTGTGTAGTGAGCAAAAGATTTTCTGTACACGCGCGCACACACACACACACACACACACACACACACACACATGCAAGGGCCCATACTTTTCAGATTTTTTAAAGAATGTATATGTCCTCCCCTTCCCCCCAAGTCAGACTATATGGATCTGAAAAAGGCTGGATTGGAACACAAACATGAAATATGGGAATTGCTAAAGTGTTAGGTTAGAAGGAGCTTTGTATATAATTAAAAACATATGAATAGAAAGTTAAATACTGCCCCAAAACATTATATTTTATTTATAATCCCTTACAAGGCATACACAGCTTAAGTTTTGTAAATTTTAGTGAACCATCATGAAATTACAATGACAATATCAGAACACCAAAAAATATCCAAAAAACGATTTGAAAAAAAAGCAAAGCGACATCTTCCATTTCTTCTCAAGTGCATCTGAGAAAGTACAAATGGAAGCCACACGCCTCCATGTGCAGTTGTCTGATGGTATTTGCTTGTGGTTTTCTCTTACATTTTTTTCTCACTGAGTAATACAGAATTACAACATGCACGATACTTTAGTCCTCCAAATTCCTAAGGCAATTGTATCTCCTTTATGTTCACATGCAACTCTAAAGAGGAGTTACGAGGAGGGCTTTGAAACTCTAAACAATTTATGCAATAGAACTGGCCTTGGTATGGAAGGAGTACCCTTCATTTAATACACTGGTCCCACTAGTTCATTATCCTCAATTGAAGATACTGATGGGGTTATTTGGGCCAAAGAAAACGTCAATGCGTCTTTGTAAAGAATACCTGAGAAGGCTTTTAAAATAACTAGTTTCTACAACTTGTGTTAAATTATTGATTAATGGGAGAATATTGCTATCTAAGCAGTGTGGCATTACATACAATTTAGACTATTATACTTTCTATGATAGTCTCAATTGTTAAAAACCAAAGTTAACTCTACAAATAAATTGTTACAAAATAAAATAACATACCACAAGTATGGCCCTGGGTTAGTACTGTCTATTTTCACCAAAGATTAAATGTCAATATAAATAAACTCTTACAATGAAAGGAAAGAAACGTATTCAAACTCTCCAAACTCCGTGGAAGCAAGATATTGAAACAGATAAATGTTCAGAGCTTAGAAACCTCAGAGACTTTATTTAAATGCCATTATTTATGACACATGATATTACTGACCAGGGCATTTATTTTTTGTTTTTCTGTTTTTGTTTTTTTAGTTATTATTTTATTTTTAAACTGACAGAAAATTGCATGTATCATGTATAGCATGATGTTTTGAAGTGCGTATACATTGTGGAATGACTAAATCTAGCTAATTAACAGATGCGTTACCTCATATAGTTGTCATTTTTGTGATGAGCACACTTAACATTCACTCTCTCAGCATTTTCCAAGACTACAATACATTGTCATTAGTTATAATCACCGTGTTGTATAACAAATGTCTCGAACTTATTCTTCTTATCTAACTGAAATTTTGTTTCCTTTGACCAACATCACCCAACACCCTCTCAATACTCCCCCAGCCCCTGGTAGCCACCGTTCTACTCTCTGCTTGTATGACATCAACTTTTTCAGTTTCCACATATGTGTGAGGTCATGTCGTATTTATCGTTCTGTGCCTGGCTTATTTTACTGAACATAATGTCCTTCAGGTTCATCCATGTTGTCATAAATTACAGGATTTCCTTCATTTTAAGGCTGAATAGTATTCTGCTGTATATATGTACCACATTTTCTCTAACCACTCCTCCACAACTAACTAGGGCAGTTAGAATTACGAAAAGCTGATCATTTTCTCTCCTCCTCAACTTCCTTCTCCTTAAGCTCTTGGATCTACCATTCACAACTCAATATTTGTTGAATGTCTGTAATGTGCAAGGAACTAAGTTTGGTGTTGTGGAGAATACTAAGGATGAAAAAAACCATACATCATGCCCTTAAAGATCATAAAAGCTATTAACAAAAAGAGAAAAGATGTTTAGAAATAACTATGATACAATGGAAGGAGGAAAACGGAGGAAGGGAATTAATATCCACTGAGTGCTTGCTATGTACTAGGTACCGCATTAGATGTTTTACATACATTATCTTATTTAATCCTCACACCATCTGTTGAGATAAGATATTATTATCTCTGCTTTACATCTGGGGAAAATGAGACTCAGTGACTAAGTAACTTGCGCAAGATCATAGAGCTTGGAAGTAGCAGAGCCAGGATTTGATTTCTGATGTCTGACTGCGAAGTCTGTGCCCCTCTAAGAGTACAGTAATGTATTAATAAAAAGATGTACAGATAAAGTATTGTGGCTACGCAGAAAAAGAGAGAAGTTACATTCAGTTAAGGGAGAGTAAAGCATCTTATGGAAGAAGCAGCATTCAAATATGAAGGGTGATCACTAATCATCAGGAAAATGCAAATCAAAACCATAGTGAGCTGTTGTCTCACATCTTTAGGATGGCTACTATCAAAAGGACAAGAGACAACAAGGGTTGGCAAGGATGTGGAGAAAAGTGAACCCTTGTACAGTTAGTGGGGATGAAATTTAGTACAGCCATTGTGGAAAAACTATATGCAGTTTCCTCAAAAAATTAAAATAGAACTACCACACAATCCAGAAATCCCACTTCTCGGTATATACCCAAAGGAAATGAAATCAGTATGTCAAAGATATATCTGCACTCCCATGTACATTGGAGTGTTATTCACAATGGTCAAGATGTGGAACCAATTTAAGCATTTATTGACTGACAAATGGGTGAAGAAACTATGGTATATGTACACAGTGGAATATTACACGGCCACAGAAAGAAGGAAATCCTGCCATCTGTGACAACATGGATAAACCCGATGACATGGTGCAAAGTCAACTAAACCAGACACAGAAAGACAGACACTGCATGAGCTCACTTATATGTAGAATCTAAAATGCTCAAACTCATGGAAGCATAGAGCAGGGGCCAGAAGGTGGCAGAAACAGGGAGATGTTGGTAAAAGGTACAAACTTTCAGTTATAAGATAAGCAAGTTCCGGAAACCTAACGTAGAGCATGAGTGGCGACGGATGTGTTAATTTGATTGTGGTAATATTACACATGTGTATGTATATGAAGTCATCACATTGTACATTTGAACATTTCAATCTTTGTCAATTCAATATTTTAATCTAAAAATACACAATTTTAAAAGCTAAAAAATAAAACACAGAACTATCACAAGAACAGAGACTGTGTTCACCACAATTTCACAGCCTCACTGTGCCCTGTGCATAGTAGGGGCTCAATAAATACGTGCTGAATGATTCAATGGCATTTTGACGTCAATATGAACTAATGAACAAATATCACGGTGACTTTCACTTCAAGAGATTACTGTGGCCCTACCCCAAATCATCCTCATTACTTCTAGTGTGAAACACAAATGCTCATCTGTCTTTTCTCTGATTTCCTTTCCTTATTTCTGCCTTTACTTACCCTCTGTTGATACTTGTTATTTTTCCTCTTTTCACCCATTTTCCAAGTTGCTGTGACACCATTTACTTCATCCCTTCCCTTTTTTTCTCAAAGAATTGTATTTCCCTTGATTCAGTGGATTTGCAGCAACACCCTCTCCGCTCATTTCCCTGCCTTTTTCCAACTTACCCGCAGCTGCGAGAATCACCTTTTATTCTTCCCAACACCCTTTCACCATCTCATTTCCCTGTCAAGAACCATTTGCTGACTCATTTAGGTAAATGCAGAGGCTCTTCTCCCTTCCCTGAGGTCTACTTTCTCGTTCAATTTCATACCCTGGCTGTACCAGGGTTCACAGCCCTTGGCTTTCCCGTCTCCACAGTTCTCAACGACCTAAGCTAAATCCACCTAAGCCATCTTCAGCTTAAGGAAGATGATCGGAACGACTCACTGAATAACAGACACGTTCTCTTTTTACCACCAGTTTCAAAATAAAACCTTATTAATCTGGAAGCCCTTACAAAAGAACGTGTGATACAAAAGTAGAGCTGGCTTTTTCACTCCCTAAGGAAGAGTTTCACGCTGCACGATACTACGGATAAGACAATGTGGGAATGTTCAGCCAATGCAAGGAAATTCTCATTGACAGAAACATTTGCACACGAATAACAAGCTGCTAATTACGGTTCTGTCAAAATCTTTTAATAAATTGTAAAGGATGCACAGTCTCCCAACTTAAACATTTATGCCTTTCCCAGCCCCATCCACAAAAGCCTATTCCTAATGTACCTGAAAGATATTCTCATTGCACAACAGAAACGAATCATTATTGGTAATGGTGTCTTAATGAAAAATCCACTGAAGGTTGGAATTCGGGCTTTTAGAAATGTGCCTCTCACAATAATACCCAGTCAGAGGGAGTGTAGATTTTCAGTGGAGGTAGGCTAGCTAAGAGTCTCTGGGTGACATGGCTATGACTCTGGGGTGGAGGGGGATAGTTATTTTAAGGATTAGTTAAGGGAGAACTTGCTTGAAGACAGCTTGTGTAGATGGCAAGCTCTCTTCTTCCTGTCCATTAACAGTGGCTGTATACTCAAGATTTGTTATGACCGTGTTTTTCTTTTTACAGTCACTTCCTTTAGCACCTCATTAACTAATATGCTTTTAATGCTATCTTTATGTTCCATTTTCTAAGTCTTTATATTCATATCTCAATGTTCCACCCTGTTTTGTCTACAGGACTCTTGTACTTAGCAGATGTAGGTGCCTACCTACACCACTGCCCCGCTCCAAGGCACTGCTAGAATACAGGTTCCACAGGTCCCTGTGGCTTCCTGCTTTCCTCTAGCACCAGGCTGGGAGTGCCAGGAGTGAACATCCAGGCGTGACTCTCGACCACGAAGGAAGGGAAATGAGTAGATAAATCAACTTCTTTGTCCCTCAGTGGGAGGAGTCTCGCAGGTGCCTCAGCAGGACTGAGCCCCACTGGTCCCCAGCGGTAAGCTGCTCACTAACGCACGCATGTTTTGGCTTTCCTGCCTTCCTTGTGTCATTTCTCCACTCCCTCACCATGCCTCCTGGCATCATTGCTCAAGTAAACCTTTTATGCCTGAATCCTTATCTTAAGAACTGCTTCGGGTGTGGAAAAGGAGGTCCAGGCTGAGACAGAGGTCCCATTAAAACTTAATATGTTAACAATTATAATCTCTCAAAACCAACACACCAACTTCTTTTATTGCCTGCTGCCTCACCTTCTTCTCTTCTCTGGAGGGCTGAGTGCTATCGGGTGATGAGGGTTTTAGAGAGAGATTTCACTTCTGCTCCCAGTTCCATGGTATCCCCCAGGTGAGTAATTTGTCTCTTCTGAGTCTGTGTGTAACACACACACACACACACACACACACAGCTAGGATAGATAATACTTTCCAGGGCTGTTGCAAGCATTAAATAAAAGCACGCAAAGCACCTTTTACTTTGTCTTCATTCCATTATAATATAGCCATTTCAAATTTAGGGAGCAAACTATTAACTTTCTTCTGGGGGGTTTTTTCCTCTTAATAATTACTTTGAATCAACTTGGAATACAATAGTGAAAATCACAAATAAGGAGAATACAGGTATTCTCAGATATTAATATAAATTAAGGGTCAAACTTTTTCTCATGAGCTTACTGAGATTTGTGGGATTTTTCATTTGTTTAATTAGACGTGTTTATATTAGATAGCTCATAAAAACCATAGATAATATTCTTGTGATCTAGTATGAGGATTTATTGCATGCAATAGATAATTCATGATACTGACTGCAAAGCCATCATTAAACGGGCTTATTTATGAAACAATCTAAGGCATAAATAGCATTCAGTATATCAGGGAGAAAAAGATGGAAGGGGAGTTCAGTAAATAATTATATAAGTTACAGGTATTAGAGTGTTAAAGGTAAAACATTAATAACTGCATTTCCTTCTCCATAGCATCCTATAGAATGTAATTAGTATAGATATCGAATTTATTGCTTGTTGAGTTTGCTAAACTGACTCTTCACTTCTGAAAACTCACTTCTTCTTTCGTACTTCCATCTTTATCCACATTCCTCCCCTTCCTAAAGTTTGCTCATTGTCTTCGATATGATTTAGTGTTCAATAAGATTTTCTGTTGAATGCCTTCACACTTAATTATAAATCATGTCTTCAGCAGTTGCTTTATATTGAAAATGGAGAATGAATTCAATATCTGTCTATAATGAATCAAAAGTAGCTAGTAGGATCACAGTCTAAATAATCAGTCTGCATGGATTTACAGCTACATTATTAGTACATGATTAATAGCACCTAACGCAAACCAGTCCGTACTCGACAGTTACTAAGTCACTCTGTCTTAAATTAAAGTCCTGTGGCACTGTTTCAGATCAGTTAAGAGTTCTGCTTTGTATGATAGAACACTGTTAATGTGCCATCTGGCCCAACAGCTGACATGGCTCACACAATCCTGAAGAGGCTCCAAGGGTTTACTCCTGGGAAATATTTGGTCTACTGTGTGGTGTTATGATTACTTGTTCATAGCTTTTTTATATCCTCTGAAAAGAACTACAGAGAAACCTCCATACTTGGGAAAATTCTAATTGGAACTAATTTGCCAGAAAAGAGTTCACTTACCTGAGGACCAGGCTGACCCTGAAATTTAAAAATAAGAAAAACAATTACAAAATTGTTATCCTAAGTAAATATTTTCGCTACCAAAGCTCCAACTAGTTCTGAAAATTTTTACAAAATATCTCTAAAGATAATAATACCTAACTACTGATAAATTTCACTTTGGGGCTTTAAAAAGTCATAATTATATCTTAATAGTTTTACTCTACGCCATATATCTAAAATCCTGATATTATGGTCTATTATATTTAACTACAAAATGACTCGGGCTTTAGCATGCTCCAGAACTTAGTTGGGGGAAGAGAAGGCAAAAGGAGCACTACACCCCACAGTATCGTAATGGATGGGTTACTGAAGGGAGAGTCTTCTAGCACAGACCATTACTATGAGCTACATGCTCAAAGCCAACATAGAGTTAAGGAAAAAAAGAGGCAGATATTTTAGCTTTAGAATTCACTGAGTCTTTTAATTTCTCATTATTTCAATACAATTTTAAGTCAATTTTTCACAAACATCTATGTTTTACTTTGCATAATTGAACCTAAGAGCATTTAAAAAGGGTCTAAAAGATCTTCAGATTATTGAAGTGCATCGTAACTCCTCACATGTCAATAGATTATGTGACCTCTGGCCAGTCTGATTTGCTTTGAATGTTACTTTCTTGCTGTTCAAGCTGATAAAAATTCCAAAGCAGCATAACTGTAAATGCTTCTAGCTAAAGAAAAATCACCTGTGAATAAAACTATTGATTATATATCACCTTCTCAGAATTTCCAATTGAATTTTGTGCCAGATGAGATTAAAGAAAAAGTTCACACTGAGTTAGGGAATCTTTAAAAAACTGATAAACAATGTGCAGTCTCATGGTATCAGCTGTATGTTACTGAGTATCATAGAGAAAAGGTGGAGCTATTGTAACTCCCAGAGAAGGCCTGGAACTCTCTCTCACTTAGCCTCTCTCCAGGCTTGCAATTTCTCTAGGTACTTACTTGTTCTCTAACCCACTGGGGACAGAGCAGATGATTCCTAAGAGCTTTGCCTGAAAATGTGGTTGGCCAGGTTTTATTAATATCTAGTCCAACCAGGAAGGGGAACCAAATCAAAACACTGCAGATGTTACCCCACTCCTGTACCCGTTAGTGGTAGACGGAGACAAAGAGAATAACATATTCATTCCTTGCAGAGTACCAGGCACTTTTGGATATATTATTCCATTTACTCCTTGTAACTACCCAGCATTTTTCAGATGGAGAAACTGAGGCTCAGAGAAATACACTAAAGGTCACACAGCCTATAGATGGAAAATCCAAAATTTAAACCCAAATCTGATTCCAAAGTTTGTGCATTTTCTACCAGGTCATTCTGCCTCTCTCAGTCTGGAAGTTTAAGCTCACAGCTATATGCAGGCTTGCTCAGATCAACTATGGGACCAGAGCACTCTTCGAGTGAGCAGACATTCTAACTTCCCAACCACTCCAGGGCTGCCAGGGAGCGCATCTCTGCTTCCAGACACACACCTAGGGCCAGGCACACCAGTCTGTCAACTGACACCTATACAGAAACCAGTCTAGGGAAGCTTCTTAAGGTTAACAGCCCCAAATCCGTGCTAAACACAGAGAAGTTCTGTATCAAGAACCTACAAAGGCAGGGTCTTCCATGTACATGTAACTGTGGATCTTCCCAGACCCCCATACTGGATGAAACTGCAACGTGTGCCCTCTTGTTCGCACTCACTCCTGTATGCACTCTTCTCTCTCCTCTCTGTCTTTCCTCATCAGCTTTAAGCTTTTGGTCTTTCTGATGTTTTGAACTAATGCAAACTCACAAGCGTGAACACGCACCTTTTATAGAACCCCCGAATATATTACATATCTCTTATATATGTGTGATATGAAAATTAAAATGCAGGATTCTCTAAAATTAGGAGGATTTTCTTCTAAAGAGTATGTTTAGCATAGTTGTTCAGAGTTTCCGGTTCCTAAGGTTGTTCAACAAATGACACACTTTTCCTGTTCATCTTTAAAGTGTGACATTTCTGTCATTATATGGAACAAAATGATTTAGCACAATGTGCGCATATATTTGTACGTCATTATATAAAATATACATCACATTATGGATTTTATGTTAGTGATAGTGAGAACAATAGCAGTAAATGACAGTAAAATTTAGAAGTTGATTTCTCTATAGGCATCGGAAAGTATATAGCACCAGGGAACTCATATTATCCTAATGTGGATATGAATTGCAGGCATACATGGTGTGTGTGTGTGGGGGGGTGGTGTGTGCAGGGTGGGGAACATGAAAAAGAGGAAAAAGAAGTGGCTGGTAGAGAAGCTTCCCAGAGAAACAAAGCACACCTGACAAATTTGGTAACTCCGCCCTAAAACATGGATGACACGATACAGGCCTTACTACTCTTACCCAGGATTCCAGGACTGCCTACACACGTCCTCTCACTCAATAGGATGTAACAGTCTATTCACCAGCAGACGCCTAAAATACCTGTAAGACGACAGTTTGGCAACTGGAGTCTTGTAGTCATGGTAACAGAGCCACTTGGCCAAGCCCGGGAAGTGATGAGAGGAGAGGTCTCTGTGGGTGTGGCAGTGTCAGGGGAGCCCTAGGGTAGAGGGGGAGCAGGCCAGAGCCTTCCAGAAGCATCTCAGAAACTCCCCTGCGACTGAGGGCACAGGGCAATGAAGACTTTGTCACAGACTAATTGCCAAAAGAAATATCTTAGTATTTCCTTAAGCTGCTTCTGAGTAGTTCATTGAGAAATACACGTTTTCATTCATTAGTGGATATTTTTCTAGTCTATTCTAATTTATAGGTAGCGAACACTGTTAATAATTAACTGTGAAAGTTAACTTTTTCCTAAAATATACCCTGAATGAGTAGTTATAAATTTTGATTGAGGTTCACAAAACACAACTTGAGTCAATTTTTAAAATGGAATTCCTGAAAAGGCCTTTTCTCCCCCAAGCAGTTCACCAAAATGTTTCCATAAACAAAGAGCTGAACCTAGGATAATCAAGGGCCGTCCCAAGTGAAACAGAGAAATCACAAAAGTGCTGGAGCGAGAAACACATATGTAAAAGCGAGAGCACCGAGTCCCGAGTTACCAATTTACTGTATGTCAACAGCTGACCACGTGCCCTGGGGCAGCTTGGGCACCGGGAAGAAAAGGACCAGCAGGCGGAGGTGACTTCAGAAAGGGGTGATCAGAACAGAAAGGTGGAAGACAATGAGCCAGTGGGATGTCTGACAGGAAAGTACTCAAAGGAAGTTGAAAGTTTTGTGAGGCAAGTGAACCACAATGGAACATGATAAATGACATGACCTGTCACTGGAGAATGTATTGTTGCTTTAGGCAATTAAAGAGCAATATTAACCATTCTTTGTTGAGCTGTTATCACAATTACGGCTGCCAGAAAGTGCTAGCACAACTCTCTAAATCGACAAAGTCATTTAGATCTCTGACTGGGGAAATTAGTTTCACTACATGATACTTTTTTATGGACGGTAAATCCGTGTCATTCCTTTTCGGATGAGACAAATGCTGTTTTTCCATTTAACACACACACTGACAGGCACACGAAAGTTGTAGTTTCGAAGTACAATATTATTTTGAAATATGGATTAAGATAATAGACTCGCATATGTCTTCACTGTGATTAATTTTAAATAAAAAAGTTCATCTACAAAAACTTGAGGGAATATTAGTATTGTTCACGCAACTCTAAAAGGTACTACCTCTGCCTCAAGATAGAAAGAAAGTGCCTCAGTATCTCAGAAATTCATCATTAAGACACCCAAGTAGGATGATCAGTTTTAGTACACTCACATTCAGATTTATTTATTGAAAAAAATAGTTTTTAAGAGAAATTATTTTGGAACTCTTACTAACTATAATTTTATCATCTCTTAAAATTTCAATTTACACACTCAGATTCAAGCTTATTTTTCTTTTCAGGTGAAAATAGCACCTGTAGTAGGCATCCGTATAAAGCTTTGGAACCACATCAAAGAAACTCCGAGTGGCAACAGGATTGTCCTGGTGGCAGGAGGTCTCAAGGACCAGTAGGAATCCCAGCACAGAACCATCTCCTGCTCGTGATTACACCGTCTCCATGGGACCCCTTCACCTTTCAAGAGGCAGAGTTCGACCTGGTGCCTGTGCCGCGAGTGGAACAGATGCACCCGACACTGCAGCACCAGGGAGCAGGAATCCTGCCCATCCTCACGACACTGTGAATTTGTTCACATTTGACTCTCCAACCTCACAATACCAGAGCTATAAGGTGCTCCAGAAACAACTGTTGAACTGCTGAGAGATGAGAATATTTTGATTGGCCCAAAGAGGGCAGACAATGATATTTTTAAAGAACCATTCGAACAGTTACTATCCTTACATTAGTGTTATATTTTCAAAATGTAGGTTCTCAATCTAATATTCCAGAAAGGGTTCTCTTGGCTTCTGATCACTGCAAAATAAACACATCTATGTCGAAGAGGAAGTTTCCCACTCAGTGGAATCTTATTCAGATAACAAAAATAAAACTAAGGCAGCCAAAGACTGCAGAGGCTTCAGAGGAGGATGTATTATATCTACCAATCCACATGTGACACAGAACAGATGCATTAGAGTTCTGTCTTGAAGAAAAACCACTCCCTAGTTTGCATAAGCCTCTACATCCAATTAATATGAGAATATTATATCAAATTACTTAGTAAATTATGCTCTATAAATATAGCTGGAAGTTTAAATAGGTTATATATTCTATACCAACAACTCACTCAATTCAAATTTAGATAGAGTATTAATTTTAAAAACTAATTAATATGTAAATATATACTCAAGAGAGAAGCAATTAAAAAAATAAAGCATTATGGGTTATGTGTATTAATTTGAAAATGGCTTTGCAAACACTGAAAATCTTCCAATGTCTATAAGCTGCTCTTGCTTCCGAGGACTCTTATATGCTTGACTGAAATAAACACCATTCATAATTTAGATTATTTGTTGTGTTACCCTGCATATTAATATCCAGGAAAGATATTGATAATTCTTACCTTAACTGCAGTCACATAATATTACTTAGGTAAGAGTCTTTCAATTTAAGGTTTTCCTTTGAAAAAGACTTAATCCTTAGTAGTTTTAATGCTGAAAAGGAAAAGCCACATTCTACTCTAGAGGAAGATAAATAGCTTGTCTCATAACAGGTGGGTATTTCTTTTTTAAAATTTGAGAGACAAAAATAGAAAGAAAAAATGAGCATGGAGATGGTTTGTTGGGTTCAATGTAAAGAAAATAAAAATTAATTCAAAACGTGGGAAATTTCTTCCACAATACTTGCCTTTCATAAACAAATAACTGTGTTTAAAAATCTACTTATATTTAAACAGGTTAACAAGTCCTTTGCATGTTAATTTAAAAACATTATTATATTTTGTAACACAATAACATATTTATTTTTTTCTCTCTTATGATTAAAATGTTCATATGTGGAAGACAAGGCTTTTATCACACACATTTTTGTTATAAAAATTCATATACAGAACATAAGAAAGATAAAGACCCTTATTTATGAAATTAATTTGCATCATTAAAATTTATTGGATGCCTAATGGTCCACTGAGGCTTATTCAGATTTTTATTATATAAATAATGTTTACATCTTTCTATATACTTATGATGGTTTGACTTATAATTTTTTGACTTTAGAATGGTGCAAAAGCAATACATATTCAGTAGAAACCATACTTCAAATTTTGAATGTTGCTCTTTCCCTAGGCTAGAGATACAAAGTACAATATTCTCTCGAAATGCTGGCAGTCAGCCATGAGATCACAAAAGGGTAAACAACCAATGCTCTACAGTGTCTTGTGTTGCCAGCATTTTTTGGAAGTTGTGTTTTGTGTTTTTCCTTCCCGTCTCGTCTACAAAATGCTCATCTGTGTCTCCTGTTTCTGGTGAGATAGAAGAAGAGGAAGGCAGTTACTCTTGAGACGAAATTCAAGATAATTGCCCAGCGCGAAGGTGGCAAGCCAGTAATGGCCATCGCATGAGTGTTAGGGTTTTGCAATCCACAATATCAACCACCTTAAAGTATAAGAAGCAAATCAGCAATGCAGTGAAATTGTCAGCATCAGTTAGGTCCACTGTCATCACGAAGAAAAGAGGTTGGCCAACTGATGATAGTTGAAAAATTTCCTGTCACATGGATGGGAAACCAGATACAGAAGACCAGATACAGAAGCACACATTGCTTAGCCTACTGACCATCCAGGCTAAGGCAAGAAGTCTTTTCTATAAGCCGTAAGAGTGTGTCATGGATCCTATGTATATGCATATGTTTATAACAAGTCATGGGTAGTTCCAACACTTCAAAACGCATCATAATTTTCGTAACGTGAAGGTTAATGGGAGGCAGCAAGTGCCAATACTGAAGGTGCCAAAGCTCTTAGGAAGAGCTGCATGGGATAATCGTGGATGAGAAATATTTGCCATAACAAATATTTACTGTCAATGAAACAAGCTTGTTTTGGAAGCGTATGTGGGAGCATACATACATTCATCAAGAGTCCAAGACAATGCCAGGATTTATGGCATTCAAGGACTGTGTAACACTGTTTTTGGGTGGAAATGTTGCAAGGTTCAAATTAAAGCCTTTCCTAAATCTACTACTTGGAGAAGCTGAGAGCGTTCAAGAATGTGGGCAAGCATACACTCCCTCTTTATTATCACCATTACAAGAAGGCTCGTATGATATCAGCATTGTTCGAAAACTGGTTTCTGAACTGTTTTATTCCACAGGCAAGAGAATATTGTAGGCAAAACAACATTCCACTCAAGATTCTTCTGATCTGAGACAATGAATGGTCCAGGGCACTCACAGCATATACGGCAACATGCATCCTGATGTAAAGGTTCATTTGCAGCCAAACACAACCACACTCATTTTACCAATGGACCAAGGTGCAATAGCCGCATTCAAAGCATCTGTTTAGCCAAACATTTGCACAGGCTGTTGAAGCCACTGAATCTGGCCAAACGCTCCTAGAGTTCTGGAAATGCTTTAACATTCTGAATGCTATCCGGAACATTGTTGCAGCATGGGGAAGAAGGCACACAGCGGTGCATGAATGGCATTTGGAAGAAAGTTTTGAAGACATGTGAACACATTCAAAGGCTTTAACAAAGATTCTGCTGTTGATGAAGTCGTAAGTAACAAGATATTAGTGCTTGGGAAACAGCTAGAATTGGACATGGATGAAGAGGATATTCATGAGCTTGTTGGCATTGAGGCTGAAGAGCTTTCCAACGAGAGGCTGATCAAACTGGGGGAAGAAAGAAGTTGAGGCAGAAGAGGAAGTTATACGTGAGGCATCAAGAGTGTTCACAGCAAAGAAACTGGTGGAGACATTTGCTGCTGTCAGCCATGGTATGTGGTGTAGGAAGTTAGAAGAAATAGATGTCAATTATAAGAGATTCTCAAGAGCTGACAGGGTGCTCTTGCTTAATATAGAGAAATATATAATCAAAAGAAGAAAAACTGTACAATTAACACTTGATATCTTCCTGAAGGACACTGTGCCTGTTGAGCCATCGACAAGTGACGATGGCCCAGCGCGTTCTACCAGCCATTCTCGAGCCTCATCAGAAGAGAGAGAAGTTGCCGCCTGTAGCTGCAGCATCCAATCATCCAGCAATTAATTTTAGTTCAATGCTTCAAACATTGTTCAGGCCCAGGGTGCTTTCAGCTATTCACATTAGTAGTGAGTAGTCATTCAACCATTCTGTTTTTCACTTTCAGTATGGTATTCAATAAATGACAGGAAATAGTCAATGCTTATTATAAAATAGGCTCTGTGTTAGATGATTCTGCCCAACTGTAGGCTAATGTAAATATCCTGAGCACGTTTAAGGTAGGCTAGGCTAAGCTAAGATGTTCAGTAGGTTAGGTGTATTAAAGGCATTTTCAACTTATAATATTTTCAAATTACAATGGGTTTATTGGGATATAATCTCATCATAAGTTAAGGAGTATCTGTAAATATTTGACTGTATCCCTGACTATTTTTTTATGATACAACACTGAATTGAAGTGTTATTCCAATTATAAATTTTGTGTATTTATATATATTTATATTGTAGTATACAAAATACAAGTTATATATTGTCTAGGATACAATTTTATGTGTGCATACATATGTATTTACTCAAGACATATAGTTATAAATCTATTTATCTAAAAAGAAAGAGAGAAAAAAAGAAAAGAAAGAAGGCAGAGAAGGAGGGAGGAAGAAAGAAAAGGTGTACAAAGACAGTGGTTATCTCTAGATGGTAGGATTATGGGTAGTTATTTCTATCTTTATAGTTTCCTATACTTCTCAAAATTTTACTAACCCCATTTTGTGGTTAAAAAAATATATTATCACATGATCTCTAATTCACTGCCGAAAACTTTTAAACAGAACCTTAAGTTGTTAAATTTTTTCCATATTAAAGTCATTTATTCAAAGATCTAGGTCAGTGATTTTGAATTCCAGTTTCTAACCCTCTCCCAATTCAGGGGATGTTTTTAATTACTTGGAGACTGTTGCAAAATTCTTACAGTACATTCTCCAAAATTCAGTAAGTAAGGGTTTTAAATTTACCTTTGTGTATGCTCCACGTCACCTGTAGGAGTAGATTCGGAGCAAAGAAAAAGGCAGGAGAGTTATACCGCCAAACACCTATGGCAGGAGGTCATGGCTCCACGTAGACTGGGGATCCCTGCTCAGCACAAAGTTTGTTGGAACCTCTGCTGTCTTATAAACCAAAATATTTGGGTTGTAATTTAGCTGCATTATTTTTATGGAGTTGTATAAAGAACTTATGCTTTTGACTATAAATGTGTATCAGGCTTCTAAAACATAATACATATCCAAGCCTTTTCACAAACTGGCATGGAAGCAGGATTGGCTACCAAGGTGTAAATAAATGATCAGTTTTACAGACATATGTTTAGTAGGATACAATGAACATATGGAATACATGTGTGGAAAGACACCTGCTCAGCTTGCATAGCTTCAAAAACACATGCCTAGGCAATATTTACTGCCCTACCAATTTTCATCACATTATACATATTGAATAATTTGGTTTCTGCTATGTTTAATAACATCTTTGGCTGCGCGTGGTGGCTCATGCCTATAATCCTAGCACTCTGGGAAGCTGAGGTGGGAGGATCACTTGAGGTCAGGAGTTCGAGACCAGCCTGAGCAAGAGACCCTGTCTCTACAAAAAAATAGAAAAAAATTAGCCAGGTGTGGTGGTGTGCACCTGTAGTCTGGCTACTTGGGAGGCTGAGGCAGAAGGATCACTTAAGCCCAGGAGTTTGAAGTTGCTGTGAGCTATGATGATGCCACTGTACTCTACCTGAGTCGATGGAATGAGACTCTGTTTCAAAAACATAAAATAAAATAACATCCTTAATGTGTGATATTTTGATTGCTCCGGATAAATACTGAAAGCCAATTTATAAACATTTCTCAGTCTGATTAAATTTACATATATGCCCAATTCCAATTTGCTAAATATTGTACAGAAAAGAAGGACCTAATAGTGCCTTCTGCAGCTGTCCTAGATGTTTTGCATTAATAAATGCGTGCTAGATGATTTCTAACACCCAGAGAGTCAATTAACTCATAATGCATGAGTCACATAAGGCTTATTGCTTCAGCAAGGCAGAATCCTAAGAATGAAAACCTAGTTTTAAAATTGGGGAGGAGAGGCTCTGCAAGCCAACAAGCTTATGTGCTTTAGGGACCCAGATGTTTGGGGGCTGCATCATAACAGTTACCACTTATTGACTGCTACAAGACCCCAAGAGCTTTACAAATGACATCTCTCTTTGTTACAACAGCCCTGCAAATTAGGGGTTATAAAACTTCCAAATGGGGAAGTTGGAATATGAACATGGGTTTGTCTAACTTGAACACTTTAGTATTCTCACTTGTATCATGCTAGTGGCTGAAGCTATGGGCAGTGATTCTTAACCCTCTTTTGAATTGGATAAAAACTATAGCTGCTGCAGTTAGAAATATCCACATATGAAACACTTAAAACTTTGCACATGCACACAAACTCTTAAATCCATCCATGGATTCTTCAGGAAATCATTCACCCAGTTTAAGAACCCCTGGGTAGAGAAATATAAACATTTCAGGGGCAGGAGAGGAAGAGTGTTCCAGAAAGGAAACTAATGAGGAAAAGAATTTAAAACAACAACAATAAAAATGAGAGTTATAGAAATCAAGACTGGAGTGAATTTCAAAAAGAGACGTTGATTGAAATGAGGACTGCAAAGAGTCTATTGCATTTAACCAACAGGAAGCCAGACTTTATTGCAATTGAGTGAGCAGTAAATTGAGGAAATCGAGGCAAGAATAAGCTCCATAGATGGCACACAGGTGTCCTATGAAGTGCCACCTCTGACTGGTTTGTAATGGCTGCCTGGAATAATGTGTTAAGGAGGTTCTGAGGCTGCTGGGATTAACTGGTAATGTCCATGGAAGGAAAAAAATGGGAAGTGTGTGTACCGACTCCCTGCCAACCTGTGCAGGTAGTGACTATGCGTGAAGGGAAAAAAGGAAACAAGATAGCAGCTAAAAAGGATAGAGGGCTAAGGAAAAGGTTTCTTTGTTTTTGTTTGTTTCTTTGTTTTTGTGGTAAGGTGGAAAGTATTTGAAAATGTTTACATACTGACAAAAAATTGTTAGTTAGAAAAAAAGAAATGGCGCATGGAGCAAAATCAATATGAAAGAGAACACAAAAGTAAAGGAAGTCAGAAAAAGCATTAGGAGAAGGGACGCCATTTCGTCCAAGAAGAGAAGAAAGAAAGAGGATAGAGATAAACTTGGACGGGCAGAGGCAGGAGGTGGAGATGCTCTATGCCTTCGACTGCACAGGACTTGAGCAGAAGTACGCTGAGGGCGGGGCACGTGTGGGAAGAATACGACTGATCATTTGTTGGTTCACTCACATTCATTCACACCCTACAGACACTCTGTAGGTACTAGGAATGTAGCAAATAGAGCAAATAAAACAAAGTCCCTGTTTCACTCTGGGAGGGAGGTGGACTTTAAGAGAATGTTCATAAATCACATGGCAGATGGTGATAATGACTCAGCAAAAAAAGTATGAGGATAAAGAGGATGGAGAACAACTCCCTGGGAGGGTGCTGTGTTTTTTTGTTTTTTGCAAGTCATATATACATATTTTTTTTGTTTCGGAGTATTAGGGGGCCCAAATGCTTTGGTTACATAAATTGCCTTTGCACCGCCCGAGTCAGAGTTGTAAGCGTGCCCATCCCCCAGACAGTGTACACTGCATCCGTTACGTGTGGATTTACCCATCCCTCTCCCGCCCCGCCCCGCCCCACACCCTATGAATGTGACTTCCCATATGTGCCCATTAGTGTTGATCGATTAGTACTAATTTTTACCTGCAATGTTTTAGCAGCTCTTTAAAACATGCTTTCAATTTATTTTAGTTATTTTAGGTTTCTATCTCTTCATGCTCAGTTGCAGGAATATAATCTCAGTAATATATAACCCAGTAGTTCCCTCCTTATCCGTGGTGTCGCTTTTCACAGTTTCGGTTACCCACGGTCAACTGTGGTCTGAAAATATTAAATGAAAAATTCCAGACATAATTCATAAGTTTTAAATTGCATGCCATTCTGAGTAGAGTGATGAAATCTCACAACATCCCTCTGTCCCGCCTAGGATGTGAATCACCCGTTCGTCTAGTGAAGCCACACTACATACACGACCTGCCCATTAGCCACCCACATCATCTGCTCCTGACATCCAGCCATCGACATTGTCATGGCTGGATGACCCAGGATCACCCGAAGCAAATGATCCTCCCTTTGACATATCCTCAGAAGGTCAACTGTAGCCTAATTCTACACCATGATGCCTGCGTCATTCACCTTACGTCATCTCATCACGCAGCCGTTTTAACATCTCACATTATCACAAGAAGTACAGCACTATAAGACGTTTTGAGAGAGAGAGAGATACCATAGTCACACAGCTTTTATTACAGTATATTGTTATAATTGTCCTATTTTGTTATTAGCCATTGCTGTTAATCTCTTACTGGGTCTAATTTATAAATTAAACTTTACCATAGGGATGTGTGTACAGAGAAAACATAATATCTACAGGGTTTGATACTAGCCATGGTGACAGGAATCCACTGGGGGTCTTGGAATGTAATCCCCCGGATAAGGATAGGATTACTGTATATAATTTATAAGATAATAATTATTTACATTTATTCAATAAGGACTCAAAAACATTGGAAGTATTGAGTACTTAAGGAAATTTATAATTTTATGCCTAAAATATTTGGAAATTCTTAAATATTGTCTTTAGACATTGTTCATGATGAGTTACTGTGGAATTTACACGAATCACCCATTCTCACGTTTTCTGTGATAAGGCCAAATAAACTTTGCCAATCAGGCCACAAAACCTTCAGGATGACAGTAGAGTGCTGCTGAAATGCCAGAGAAAGAACGAGGCACTCGGAGCACTCAGGCAGTTCCAGCAGGATGGACTGACCACATGTTAAAACTTCACTTTTACTCCATCAAAGGTAATGACATCTCATTTTGACCATATCAAGGCACGGTTAGACATGGCAGCCAAAGCCCTTGGCTCCAGTCCCTTAGCCCTGTGACCTCCCTCCAACTGCTACAGGCTCCCAGCCCCCAGCATGCCCTCATTCCTGCCGTCCCACGGCCCCCTCCTGCTCATCCCCCTTGCCCAAATCCCATCCATGCTGTGAGGCTTTCACCTCTTTCCAGAGCTTTGCCTACTTTCCCACAGCAGATGGGAACTTTATTTCTTCTGAATATCCACAGACCATTGTCATAATTCTTTTATGACATTACATTCTGCCTTAAATTATAGGTACTGGTATCTCATCTCTCCTATCAAACTGCACGCTCCTTGAACAGCTAACTCATGGTGCTATTACAATATGCCAGGCACTGCTGCTGGGTTGGTGGACGCTAGTAGATGCCATCATCAGCCCCATTTCACAGCTGTGGAAACTGAGACAGAGAGATGTTGAGTGACTGGCCCAAGATCACACAACTCGTGAGTGGCAATACTGAGACACACATTCAGGTCTGTCAGATTCCAGAGTCTACACTTCTTAACTATTAGGTTATACCTCGCAGTCCTTGGACTGTGGAAGGTATACCACGAACAACTGATTTTTTAAAAATATATTCTTTATATAAATTTTTATTCAACTAACATTTATTTAAGCACCTCCCGAATGCCAGGCACTGCAGCATCAAGTCCTAAACTCTTCAACAGAGTGTACGGTAGTACGCTAATATATTTGCAGATTCCCACACTTCATTCTCGTACTTCCCAAGCAACTGGAAAAACCTTTGGCCAGAGGCTCCCATTGTGAAAACTAAAGTCCTCTCTTCTCACTGCAATAAAATTGATTGTATTGAAACAGAAACTGCCTTAATTTATTTGAACAGATAACATTATACAATTAGCAATACCGGGGCTAAATCAGATACTGTAATGTTATCATCAAGAGTGTCCTGAATACGTTTCTTTTCTTTCATAATAGAAATGTTCTCCGTTGAGACAGGAAATGTAGCTTAGCATTTTTAGAGCCACTGCTAAATTACCTCTATTGATGAGGCTCGGCAGGTTCTTTCTGAACGATTCTAAATAACTGCTGTGGGATAAAAGAAAGTGCTCCGTGGGCTATAGCCACAGCGTGCTCGGGGTCTTCTGCGGGGAGAATAAAGCACTTGCCCCACGCCTGACTGGGTCTGCGTCCTGCCTGGAGTACGGCTAACTAGCCATCCCTGAAATTGTATAAATGAAAGGAAGTAGGCCAAGGTAGACATTTGTATTAATAATTGGTGTGCACAAAGTAAATTAGGCTATCCCGCCAGGTCCTTCTCAAAGGGTGGAAAAGCAGCACAAATGTTCAGAAATAAAGTCTGCTAAAGCAATCTTTTCAAAGCTTTTGACAAATTGCAAACCTCAGCCATTTATTTTTTTCTCACTGAAAGGAAAGTTCAGGGAAAAGTTTCTGTTCAGTTCACACACAACACATGCACACAGACACACACAAAAAGAATGTATAGGTGTACGAAGCATGAACTAGGACATGAAAGTTATGGAGCACTATCCTTACTCACAAAGGCAGCCAAGAGACCTGGTTCTGCCATTAAGCAGGGGGAGGATTTGTCACCGATGTCAGAGGGCAGGGGTAGCACAGTTCCGAGCTCCTCGAGCTCCTGTGTATATTCCCAAGTGAACAATCTACAGCACAGTGGAACTTGGTCCCCTTGTTTGTACAGGCATGTTGCGACGGCAGGCAGGGACGGTGAAAGGCCTTCCCCGTCAGAAGACAGAGGTCAAGCAATTCAACCAAACTGTGATTCAGATTTTCAAATTTGTAAAGGAAATGATAAATTTGGAACTTCTTTGCCTGTTGGTCCTAGAGAACGGAATTTCCTGGTGTAGAAAGTTTCCAGGTTTCTAAATTCTTTTCAACATCTCCCTTTCATGAAGAGCACACAGTAGTTAAAGAATTATGAGAAATATTAGACTTTTTTAATAATGCTGTAGCATCAAGTTTTCCTCTAACCTTTGTAGAAAAGAAAACTAATTTATTTTTACAGTAATATCCTTTATACCAAACATATATATCATTCAATCTTATGTCATTACATAATAAATTTTGGTTCTTTCGCTTGCACAAACATTAACCTTACCTAGATAATATTAGAATCCAAAAAGAACAATAAAATAAAATTTAGTAAATAATGCCTTGGGGGCAGGGGGAAAAAAAAGAAAACAAAAAAGAAGAGAAAAAATAAATAATGCCAAATTATTCCACTATTTTAATTCAATAGTAAATAGATTCCCAAACTTCCTCTCAACCCTATTGACATTTAAATTAAGTTGAAACATAAGCAATTAAAGATTAACAAAGTTTCGAGGTTTAACTCAAGTAATTAAAGAATAGTATTACAGTACTTAAAGGAAATAGATTCTCTTCAGAGTGTTATTCTATTCCTTAATCACACGAGTATTTAAAAAACAAAAAATGGAATAGTTTATAGCTGATTGAGTCCTGAAAAACATCTTCACCTAAAAATTCTCACTTCTTTTAAGAAATTGGAACCTCCCCATACAGAAACAGAATGCACATTCTCATTCATCTTGTCATTCAAGAAATACATTTGATATGACTTGTGCCATGACAATGAGAATACAATAAACTGTGAAAAATGTCATTTCTGGAAAACTTACTGGCAATAGTTCAGCAAGAAATGAATCTTTTTAACAGGTATGACATGGTGACTTTGACAAATTGAACTTCTAAATATAGAGAGCATTTTAAAAGATATTCCCTTAGAAATGAATTTAGATGCAACATACTGTAAACCACAATTCGCTGCGCCCACTTTCATCACTGTAGAATGGTTCTGTGTCAGGGTGTCGATTTCCATCTTCAAATTCCTATGTGGGCTCCACTTTCAGTTCATTAACTTATAAAACGAAGAAATAGCTTGGATGTAGTCTCTAAGGTTCCTTTCAACTATCAATTCTATAATTTTAGTATTTTATGCATTCTGAAACTTTCCCTGGTTTGAAGATAAAAATCTCAGGGAAGGATCCTTCTAGAAAAAGTTTTTTTACTTAGCAGAAAAGTTTGAGCTACAAGACATTCTGACTGAAGAGTCACTATCTTGGTCAATTTGTATAGATGTATCACTTCCAAATTTGTTTAAAAGAAATTAAAAGCCTATAAATGCCAAATATTAAAATTTACTGCTCCATTACGGGGCTTTTAGTACCCCACAAGAGGCATACTTGCCTGTTCAGACAAGGAGCTAACACTTTATATAAGTACACGTGTTCGTATTACTGGGATCCATATGATGCCCTTGATGGATACAGTCAAACAAAGTTTAGCTAGGTTTTGGTTACAGTTTTAAAAGCAGGAAGTGTGAAGGTCTGTAATGTAGAATACCATTTAGAACCATTGTTGGTGTTCCAGGTGTTTAAAAGCCTAGCCTGCCCAGGTGGAGGCAAGGTGAGAACGAATGCATAGCAGAAGAAGTATCCTTTTTTTAAGAGATTTATAATATTGATTTTAATAGTATGCCACCTGTCACAGCTACTGTCAGCCAACAGAGTCAGGATATAGCAAGGAGACGTTTCTCATCTGAAATGATGCTCACTTCCAGTCCCCTAACAAGAAACCTTCTGACATAAACAATCCCTTAACTGTTACCAAACTTCCCAAAAAGGAATGTTTATATTGTCCATTGAGTCTAATTTACTGATGATGTAATAACTGAAAGTATTACAGTAGGCTGCATCTTAGTAATCACAGTACTTTAGGGCAATAGATTGAGTTCCTACTACTACAGAGAGCTAAGACAGGCCAACTTCTAGTAATAATTTACACGAATGAAAACTTTCTACTTAATTTATTTTTAACAGAACAGAAACCTAGAAATGATCCAGGTGCCTTAGTTATTGGAATTTCTAGAAAGTACTGGAAGTTCTAGAAATGAACGGGGATGAAAGACATTTCCTACTCTTTAAGGATGGTTTTTAATGGCAAAATAAAACCTTCCCCTCCTCACAAAGATGAATAGGAGGAGGTTTCCCAAACCAAATTCATTTGCCTTGTGGTTTTGATTAAAATCTGCACAAAGGAAACTTCATATTATAGGAAATATATAATTTGTATAGTGAGTTTCTTATAAATTACAATATTTGATACAAGGTCAAGCAATTTTTCATTTTGTTTAAAATGTTCCAATGATCTGAAATTGCCATCAGCTTGTTTATGCTCTTCGAACTCTCTTCTCCTAAACTCTATTAACATCACCAAACTAAGGATAAAAAAAAAGGAACTTTTTTCCTCGAAACAGGCAAGCTAATGCCTATGGGAAAATAACATTCTCAACAAATAAAACCCAGGGGATCTAGTCAGGCAAAGGAATAAATCCTCATCATTCACACGACTTTCAAACTAGTAAACAATACAAGAATTCTATAATAGTTTCTTTTTAACTCACGCCATGTAACGTACAAAGTAAGTTTGTATGTAATGGCAACTCCAGATCAACTTTCCAGACGTGAAGATTCAGTGATTAGAGACTTAACTTTAATATGCAAAGTAGAGGGTTGGGTAGACGTGGAGGGGGCGTCGGGATAACTAATCCACACAACTGGCAGTGGAAGTTTAGGTCATTTCCCATCCAAGGGTATATACAGGGCATATGGGGGAATGGTCAGACTACCTGAAAGGAAACCACAAGCTGATTAGTTCCACTCCAAGGGATGGTTTTCAAAAAGCAGCTCTTATTCTTTACCACTGATTAGAAGTCTAAATGGAAGGCTACATATGGTGACAGATATATACATTCAGCCATTACCACAGAAGGGCGATAAATTATCCGGGGTGCCTGCAGAGAACTCTCTAATCCAGTCTTTCAATTTCCACTCTCACCTGTGAAAAGGCCTGAAACTGTATGCCAATGGGTTGTTAATAATGCTCCCTGGAAGGGAGCACGTTGAAACTGTTCCCAAAACTGCAAATCAAGAGACAAAGTATGTGCGTCTACTCCTGTTGAATGAAATTATATATCAGAATAAAAGACCGTGTCTGCAGGACAGGACCGAGTACGCTTTCATGTGTTCCACGAATTCCATGGGCCCTGGGCAGCACAAAGCTCGAGAATGCTTACATTTCTTCTCCCAGAAGAATACCCTAACGTAGATGTAGCTAACGGAAGCCTCCAAAAGGAAGTTTGTGATATAAAATTTAAAATAATTGTTTTTAAATTTGTAGTTCCCAGATTGGATTTCTACTCTGCCTGCCAAACATTCTCCTTCTTTCTCTGTGGGTTAGCGGCACAAATACGGATTTCATTTGTTTATTGATAGAAGGAAGTGGTGATTCAGCCACTTTGTGCGGATGCCTTCGTTCCCCTAGCTCCTCTCTCCTCTTCCCAGAGCACTGTGAGGTGTGGCAGCTCCTCAGCCAGGAGGAAGGCGGCGCGCAGTAGGGCTGTGACTCGGGAGAGTCAGCCCTCGCCTGCCGGCTTTGGGCTGCAGCCCAGCCCGCCCCAGCCGCCTCTCTCAAGCCAACCCCCTGACCCACTCACGCCTCAGTCCCTGGCCAGTCCCTGCTGCTTCATTCTTCTTTTCCTGGATTCTGATGCGGGCTCTGGGCAGCAGAAATGCTACCAACAATGGCTCTTTGTTTTCCATCGGTTCCAAAGGCTCAAATGTCTAAAGTAAAGGAGAATGTTTCATCTTCAAATGTGTCAAGTAGGGGAGAGACCCTCTTGTAACCTTTCTCTAAAAAGTGTGCAGGTCCATATTTATTTGCTAAAGAAAGATCAAATGTAAGCGTTCCAGAGCTCGGTGCTGCCCATACACCACTTACGAGCCATGTAAGTGAGCCCTGTGAGCCTGCCATCCCCCTTCTCTGAGCCACCTAAATAGCTAAGGCAAATAGAGCGATGTTACCAGTCCTGCCTGCTTCACAGGGTTGGAGCATCAAGTGGTCTATGTAAAAGGGCGTTTGATGAATAACTTCCAATTAAATGTACTACATTATTATTAGCCAGGAGTGGTTATCAAGTCAGGCATATTTGCACGTCACAGCCAAAGTTATAAGTTTATGCACAGGAAATACGAAAACTGAAAGAAGAAAAGAAACAAGGAAAGAAGGAGGAAGGAATTACAGAGAGGGGACGCACATGTCAAAGATGGCGCTCTCCATTAGTCTGGGTCCTTGCGAGAAGCCCTGACCCTCACCATGCATAAGAAATAAATTTCTATTGTGGCAAACGTTTCAAAGTCTGTTACAACAGCTCAAGTTATTCTAAAACAGATGGTATCCAGAAACAGACCACAAGAAAAAATAATGTTGCAAAAAAAATATTGTCAGGATTTTTCTATGTCTACTTCCTCCTACTTCTCCTCTTCCTCACTTTTTTTTTTTTTGCACCTAAGAATTCAAGGCTGCAGTGAGCTATGATGACACCACTGCACTCCAGACTGGGTGACACAGTGAGACCCCATCTCTTAAAAAAAAAAAAATAGCAGAGGAAAAGCATTAAAATAAATTGCCACTGAACACAGTGCCCCATATAAACATGGCAGCCTGAACTATGTACAACAGAAAACACAAAAAGACACTGGGAAACTATTCTATTTAACAGTTCGTAGTTATAGTCTTTCTTTCTATCTTCTGTTCCAGGAGACAAACCTGTGTGCTGGAACCCAAGATGAACTACCTATCTGTGATAGCCTATGGTCACTCTGTTGTAACTCTGTCCCCAAACAGCTTTTAAACACAGTTATTTCTTCAGGTTTTTGTTTCTTTGACTTGTCATGGTAACTGTTACAGTGACTGAATTTAAACAGCTATTCTGGTATTTTGTACCAACACTGCCTCCTACAAGGTGGTTTGCTCTCTCCATCAACAATAATACCATATTATTACGGAAAAAAATAACAGTCACTACACATCTCAAAGCACACTCTTAGATCCCCAATAGAATCAAAAATATTTTTATAATTAAGCAGGAATATAACAAAGAAGTAATTAAAGGAACATTTGTTGAAAAAGTTCATGAAAATTTTATACCTATTTTTCTTGACTCCAGAGGCAAAGCTCATATGGCCACATAATTTGCTTCTGTTAGATAATTAGATGATTCATGAGGGGTTTTTTTGAGTAACTGGCAGTATAGAAGAGCACAAACTAGATGTTGAGATCTACAAATAACTAAGAAGGGCTTAACATGAACCATAAATGATAAAGAATAGGATAAGATACAAGAAAGAGGATACTTAACAAAAAAGGTGGTAACATTTAAATCTTATTTGCCTGAAAAACCTCTTGTAGAAATAGGGGGAAAATGGGCTTTGAACAGAAACAGACCTGGGTTCAAACTCCAGTTCTGCCTCTTCCTAGATGTACATTCTTGGGCAAATTACTTGACTAGCCTCAGTTTCCATCCCTGTAAAATGGGTCACAGGGATGGTATGTGAAGTGGCACATGGTAGGTACTTGCTATAAATTGTAGTTATTAGTATATTAGGAAAAGATTTACTTTTGACTTAAAAATCCTACCATATTTTCGAGATGAAGTAAAGTTATCAGTTTTTCACCTAAAAGTTTTACAGAGATTTCTCTTTCTAATTCATCGACCACATTGACAGAAATAGCACTGTAAGCTTAAGTTGGCTAAGTCTGCTTCATTCATCTGTCAACAAGATTCTAGAGTTGACAATTGTTAAAGGTGGACGGGACAGAACAGTCTGCACGACCGGGTCGTGTTTCACACCTCAGAGGGTTCTATGCTACCAACAATAACATCGTGTCTGTCAGTCAAGCATAATTATACGGCTTGATAGACCGGTGCAAATAAAACAGCCACTTAGAACAAGATCTTTTCTGGCTACAATTATAGGACTTGCTTGATTCTCTGACCTGTGAATATTAGAGTGACACATTCCCTATTGACTCTAAAAAATATCGAAACTAGGTGCAAAATTTGCTCCATTTGAAAACCCTGAAATCATTTTGCAAATTTTGATCAAACTCTTTGCTCTTACTGAGATATGGATTTATTTTTAGGATATCCACAGTAGAAGGTACAACTGATAATCATGTAACACAATAGGGTCAGGGAAATTATTGTAGCAAATACAGTTGTGGCATCTGAGCCAGATGCTTAAAATGCCACATGGAGTCCTTTAGAATAATATTCTAATAAATGTTACCTTTATGAAAAGGAAAATAGAAAAAGTATCTGATATTCACAAAAAAACAAATTATATACAGTATCATAAAATTGTTCCATTGTAGCTATTCACAGCAGAGACTCCTATGGTAGCAATATCTTTTTGTCGAAATGGATAAGGCTGAGTAATAAGCTGAATTATATGTAGGATCTGATTCCAGTTGTATTTTAAATTATAAATGATCTCAATATGCGAGAATACAGAAACTGACAAAAGAAACACATATATCCACACATCATTCCAGCGGAATACATCCAAGTTTTCCAAAATATATTCGTAAAGATGTAAAAGTAAAGTTGCTAAATTCTATTTTATCGTTAAGTATAGTTTTGCTTTTCTTTTTCTTATTTTTAATCTTACTTGAGAGTATTACTTCAAGAGGGCAATGAAAAAAAGATGACTCTTAGTGACAATGAGAGACAATGAGATCTTCCATTATCCCCTGGGGCATATGATTCTTTGTTTGTTTTAATGAGTGCCCTAATGTCATCTTTTGCACTACTGGAGCACATTTCACAACTAAGTGAAAGTGAATGACAATAAAATACATGTCAGGACAGCCGGTTACACTTCATAATCTTTCTGCACACATGGAGCCATAGCACTGTGGAAGCTCAGGGCCAGAAGGAAGTTTGGGGGACTGACTTGATGTGGCTCCATTCTGCTCACTAGAATCAAGACTAGTTAACCTCCCAGACCACCTCTGTGCTTTACATTTAGAGTACAGGATAGAGGCAAGGGGAATTGCGATTAAAATGGCAAGGTATGGGCCGGGCGCGGTGGCTCACGCCTGTAATCCTAGCACTCTGGGAGGCCGAGGCGGGCGGATTGTTTGAGCTCAGGAGTTCGA
>NW_012150396.1:4707556-4714867 GCF_000956105.1 Propithecus coquereli | reverse complement strand
CTCTAGCCCGGGAAACACAGTGAGACTCTGTTTCAAAAAAAAAAAAAATGGCAACGTATGCCTTGGTATTTTATCCAATTTCTTATTTGTGGAGACACTTGAATAATTTTTTAAAAGACACAAAATTAGGACAAAAAATTTCTCTGAAAATAAAATTATAGAGACAGCTTCAGTTCAGGGAAAAGAAGTGGAAACATATATATACCATTGACCCTTGAACAAGTTTGAACTGCATGGGTCCACTTATATGTGGATTTTCTTCCGCCTCTCCTCCACCAACCCAGATAACAAGACCAACCTATCTTCCTCCTCCTCCCCCTCCTCCTCCTCCTCGGTCTACTCAACATGAAAACAATGAGGATGAAAACCTTTATGATGATGCACTTCCATTGAATGAACAGGAAACATATTTTCTCTTCCTTATGATTTTCTTAGTAACATTTTCTTTTCTCTAGCTTACTTTGTTCTAAGAACACAGGATATAATACATAAAACATACAAGATATGTGTTGATCAACTGTTTATGTTATCAATAAGGTCACCAGTAGTCTATTAATAGTAAAGTTTTTAGGAAGTCAAAAGTTATACAACCTCCACATTACTGAAGGGTCAACTGTACATAAAATTAAAGTAATGCTAAAAATAAGAAGAGTGTGTTCACTAGAAATTGAAATTGCCAGTAATTGGCTATTTCCTCTAAATTACTAAATTGTTGATAAATTTATCATAATAATGCCACTGTTCATTAATATTTATTCAGATGCAAGAAATACACTAGAAATTTGTTATAATGCCACCTGCTCTAAAGCAAAATTTGATGGAAAGCAGATACTTCTTAGAAATCACATATGGAGGTTTAGAAATTAGAGGCTCAAGAGAATTTCATTATATTTTACTCATTAAGGTGTCCATGACATCCTAAGTACTATGGTAAAACTTTATTATATGAGTAAAGATAGCATAATCAATAAGCTTTTTTCTCTTTTTCACAATTAATGGTTTTTCATCTCATCAAGTGTGAACAATCTGAACTATCTTTTAGTCAGTATGAAAACTCCTGTTTATACGTCATTTTTTGGATTTGATGCAGTTTGCTAAACACATTATAACTTCCTTAAAACGCAGTCAAGTTAGGGCAACATTAATGCTTGTTTTATAGATTAGCCATTTACATTTTTTGGTCATGCTTCTGTTATATGTAATTATTTATATGAAGGAACAGGATCTGACCCATGGCCTGCGAAGCCTGTGTAACAATGGTCCATGTTATAACAAAATCATAATTCATCAGGAACAGGGATGAAGTGGTAATAGATTTGAAATTAGGCATATCTAATTGAGTATCAACTTTGCAAACCCTCCAGTTGTGCAACCTTTGGTAATTAACCTCTCTGGGTCTCAGTTTCCTCACTGAACAATGGGAATGGTAACATCAGTAGATTGTGTGAGAAAAAAATGAAATTATGCATGTAAAGTGTCTATAATAATGCCTGCCATATGCTAGGGGCTTAATAATGCTAGTGCTCTTTTCTTTATATATAATAAGAAAAGGAAGAACCACTGAAACGTTTAAGTTGACAATTTAGACTCTTAGATGGCTCCAAGAAAGTGGGAGCTATATGGTTCTTTAAATTTTCAAGGAACCAAAGAGGAAATATTAGAATCCTGAGTATCGTCATGAGGCAGAAATGAGATTTAACTGCCTCTTGGCATGGCTAATACATATTTCACAAAAAGAAGCCTTGAACGCTCTACTCTGGCCATATCCTCTTAAATTTCCTCTGCGTAGTAGTGGTTTGTTACTTAACATGAAGAAGCTTACACATGAAGCCAGAGAGTAAAGGCTCCTAGACCCTGGGCATGCCATCTGCCTAGCATTAAGCAAGAGCTGAAAGTCAGTTACAGAAGCAAAGTCATTTCTAATATGATTTATGTTCCATCCTCGAATGTGGCAGGAAGACTGCAAAAGATATTTGGAAGCCAATGCTTCCTCTGAATAAAGCAACCGAGTATGTACTAAGCCTCTCTCCTTGGACCACGCTGGCCTGTTAGATAAGTTGCCAGTATGGAGTCTGTGAACCCTGGAGCAAACTGGCTATCTGGGATGAGAAAATATCTTGAGGCCAGTGATCATTGCTACCGTAAATGCACAGTGCACCGTATAAACACTGGGGTCAGACAACAGATATCCAGGATATTACTCAAAAACATATCTAGCTCAAAGCTGACAAGATAATCTGTTCCTGTGAGCACGAAGCAGACTGGAATGCTGCAGCTATGACCTACTCAAGGAAAGAAAAAAGAAAGTGAAACTCTCCAAGGGCCCCCTCTCAGGATCTTTATGCAGGCAAAACTCCAGCAGACTTCAAAGGGAGTGTTGCCTAAGGAGGGGGCACTGCTCCAAGCCCACAGGGGGTATCATTTCCACGATCATGTTGCCATCTACATTTGGTGGACTGGCAAATGCAAATATTTCAGATACAAGTTTAAACAGATGAAAAAAGAAGTGTGAAATAGCTTGGAGATTTTCTTGCAAAAGAAACCTCAGAATTCCAGGAAAAGCATTTAAAATCAGAAGCTTCATAAGTTATTCAAAAGTCCCATGAGGGTAATTGATGTGTGACTGTACAAAAAATAAATGTTTTTTTTAATTGACACATATTGTACTCCAACGTATCACATGATCGCAAAATTGTGTACTTAAAAAAATAATTTTCCAAACTTAAGCACTATTAAAAGATCAGTAATATTTTTCTAATTGAAGTATAGACTATATTTTGATGTTTTAACAAAGTTTTAACATACGTGATCCTGATTAATGCAGAAGAGCCAAAATGCACCAATATACTTACAGGAGGACCTAAGGGAGCAGGGAGGTGGAGAGATAAGAAAAAGGGAGAGATGAATTAGTGAATATGAAAATGTTAAGATTAAATAAAAGACTGGAGCAACATCATAATCATCAGCATAATACATGGGACATGGAAGATATTTAGAATTCAGTGATTCTTAATCTTTTATTTAGGTCATTAGAGCCTTGGAGACCATCTCAGAAACATGCATTTATACCTGCACACAAAATCTTACATAAAATTTCAAGGAGTCTTCAGATTCCCTGAGGCCTATCTATGGATTACTGAGAGGTTCATGTACGTTTAGTACAGACTGTCTAATTGATCAAAGTTTAGATAAAATATGAATTAGGAGGATCTTTGGTATTTTATGGTAGGCCAGTCATAGAGAATTGATATACAACTTCTTGAGTTTGCTAAAACAGCCAAATCAGAAATGTACCTATTCTTTGTTCTAAGAATGTATTTCACTCGACAGTACTGTAAATAAATATATGAAAGACTAAGTTTAGTGTTTATAGAGATTTCTTTAAAACTATGTATTCAAGATAGGCAAAATCTCGGAAAATTTCAATGTTTCACACACCATATAACAATTAAAACACCAGTTCCAAGTAGCAAGGAAGTTGGAAACTGACTTTGCATAAGCACAACATTTTTACTCTTTTCCTTGAATACTCTTTTTTTGACTCAAAGATCATTTTCATGATTATCTGACTCCACTGTTTTATCATTTCCTTTTCCTCAAAATAAATTTATAAAGCATCCTCTATTATAAAACTTTACACTTTGTAAAGGGATACCCATACAAGTTTCCAATTATTTAGATTCCACAAGGTTTAAAGACAGCTTTTGAGAATGCTCTTTTAAAAATTAAGCAGGTGCTTTGCTCAAATTAATGATTTTCAATAAACCCTTTTTATTTTGACATCTTTTTCAATGCAGAAGAGGAAATAAGACCCATCACATCGATCTGCTATCTGCTGTTCTTGACAGGTTAGTGCTTCTACTGTTTCAACACTTAGTAATTGATTATTTTTAATTCTAATAAATACTTACAGAAAATACTAGAAAATAATACTTCATAGCATGCTAGAGTCAAGCCTTAAATTACCTTATCTTGCAAGGAAGAATTGATGGCCTGCTAAGACCTCATGGGGTCATTTACAGTTTTGAAATCTTAAATTTTATTAAACAAGTAAAACAGTAAGTGAACTCACTTACACAAATTACCTTCGTTTCAAGAAAATTTTTTTATTTGAGTTTTCTGTTTGACTTTGCAATAGAGATTTGGCCTGAAAGCAAAAATTTACTGGGAGTCAGGACAATTGGTTCTATTTCAAGTTCTGCTCATAAAAAATTGCATGGCCTTGGTGAAATCACTTGACTGCTCTGGGCCTCCATTTCCTCGACTACAAAACGAAAACTCGGGATTGATTACTAAGGCTCCTGTCACCACTAAAATTCTATGGTTATACGAGAAGGATAAGAGTTCCCAAATTTTGAAAAGAATGAGAGTAAATGCATGACAAAATTGTGCCAGTTGGATAAAATGATAATAAAGCTCTCCGAGACATGTGGCCCAGTGGCCCAAGGCAGATGTTTCTGCAGAGCACCGATGTTTACCGGCCACCTACAGAGATGAAAACATTGGGGATGTTGTACTCAGTGCAGCTAAGAAACCCTCTGCTGTTCACAGAAAGGACAGACTTAACCTGACCCAGTAAATAAGCCAAAATGGTGCCAACGGTTACTAAACTGTAATTAATTAACAATATTTTGCAAACTTCTCCTTACACTTTGATGGAGGTGAGGAGAAGATAAAAAAGAATTCCAGGTCTAGCAGAGAAGATTTGAAGACACACACTACCTCCAACAAGACAATATTATCATTAATTAGCAGGAACAGATGCGGGAGCCCAACCCAAACACGAATGACACAGAGCAGCTGAAAGAGACACTTACCAGATTCTCCTCTTCGGCCCCTCTTACCTCGTTTCCCCGGAGGGCCTGAAATACAAAGGATAATGTTTTCAGTGTCGTTTTAACCATTTTTCCTGGTTCCAAAATGGCTCGTAAATAATTTCCATATATTTTCTCACTGTCTTAAACTACCAACTTCAAGAAAGGGGCCAGATATTTGTAAAGGTCAGTATTGTCTTCAGTGTTTCAGGAAAACTCTTAAGCGTCATTTAATTATCAAAGCTGCTCTAGATATCTAATCATTAGTGTTACTTAAGAACACTAATGATTTCAGAATTGTTTATCCTGCTCAGATATCATCAATAAAGAAAAGTTTTGCGAAGAAAATTGGTGGTGCTGAGATTTTATGTTTCTTAGCAATATTTCGTTTCTGAAGGTTTCAGTATATTAATAATTAAAAGTACTAAGTCGAAACGACTATAGTTTTTGTTCATTCAGGTCCATCATGATTTCTTTGAAAATATTTAGTTAGCAGTTAGTTAAATGTAGATATTAGTAATGGAAATAATCCTTACAGATATTTCTATTTTATTAAATGTGAATATATGGACTTTCTCTAATTAAGAACCACCTGAATAAAATCACAATCCTTATAATTGGACAGTGTTCAGGTAGTAACTATAGGCCTCATTTTTCTACAGGGACTGGATCATTATTGTCATTGAACAAATAGTCTTTATGATGATCCCATTTTAAAAGTAGAGAAAAACTTTTTTTTTTTTTTTGAGTGAGTTGCCAGTAAAGACCACCAAGCTAGTATGTACCCGACTTAGCACAAGATTCTAGACAGTCATGTCTTTCAAGCCATTATTCTCAATTATATAATTTCTGTCCTCATTTCCTTAGGTAGGAATAGCTTCCACTGAATTATGGTTCAGGCAAATAGAAGAGAATAACTAGCCCACAATGAAAATTGAAGTCTTATAATATTTGCTAGGAGGAAAAGGCCAAGGAAAATAGTGAACTGTTTGGTTTTAAAGAATGAGCTGCTAAGTAGGACTGATGACTTCCAAACTCTAGAAAGTTCAAGACACAAGCTGCACAGGTCTTAGTATCCAGCTGACTTTCAACGTGATCTGAGCTACCACCTTCCACGTGGAAACGCTATCATGAGAAATAAAAAAAAAATCAGTGGGGCAGTTAGTTTCCTCCTAAACTCTTACACAGAATAAGTCTGACCATCTGTGCTTTGTAGGAGGTTAAAAAACAAGCAATAAAATCAATTGAAAATATTAAAAGAAGCAGCTTTGCGGCAAGGTCCAAAACTGTCAAAAGAAAATTCAGATTTCTTTCTGTATTCTGGAACAAAGAGATGTTTTCATCACATTCAAGGTATTTTGGGCCAGATACAGAGCAGAAGGAGGATCATATAAATAGATAAATAAACCCAGGGGGACGCTAATGGGTATGAAAAATATACATTTGTACACCAGCTCAAACACACACACATATTGACATTCTGATATATGCAACTTCCTTAAGACTAGGAATTATATTTTTTCTATTACAACATCACTTAAAATAAGAACTATTTACCAATTACTATATACTTACAAAGTCTGTAGTTCACACAGTAAGAAAATTAATAGAAGCCATTGTTGATGAGATCATACATGAGAATTTTCCAATATTGAATATAGAAGTTCTAAGGTTGAACTTATACTTCAAGTAGCAAATAAAAATAATTCACATTAAACACATGGAAGGAGAAGCTCAGGAATATTTAAGGATAAAGAGAAAATGTCAAAAACCACCAGAGGGAAAATAATACAGTGGAAAGAACTTTGACTGACTGTTGTCTCATCCACAATAAAGGTGCCAGAAGGAACCAGTTCTGATTTTTATGACATGTCTTAGAAGCCTATAATTATTACTTATTTATTGGAAATTAGGCTATTTGCCATTTTACCCTTGAAGGATGTTTCTTTTAAAGAATAAAATTTATCAAGGAAAAACAATAGATTGCACAAATGTTTAAAAAAGCTTAAAAATATTTAAAAGATAATGGATTATGAAAAATGACTAAAGAAGCAATGATATATTTGGAAGAAAGCAAGAAACAAAGTAAGAATATTTCTGAACATGTCTGCAAGCTTAAAGAAATGAATCAAATGCCATAGAAAATCTGTTATACGGAGAATTGAAGAAGAACAGAATGCAAGGAAACTGAAAAGACATTTGACAAGACAGATGTCTATTGAATATAGCAGGGTTTTACAAAGAATATCATAATGTATGAGAGAGAAGATGAGGCTAAACCAAGTTATGAGAAGATGAGAATCTAAACTCTACTGAATTTACAAAGCAAATACTGACTTTAAGAAAAGCATGTTGGTTGGGCGCGGTGGCTCACGCCTGTAATCCTAGCTCTCTGGAAGGCCGAGGCGGGTGGATTGTTTGAGCTCAGGAGTTCGAGACCAGCCTGAGCAAGAGCGAGACCCCGTCTCTACTAAAATTAGAAAGAAATTAATTGGAC